>NC_053497.1:146042883-146211909 GCF_905171775.1 Rana temporaria | reverse complement strand
TCCATGCAGGTCCTGAGGGGTGTGTACCCCTTGCGGCGTGTCACAGCGTGTCACTCGTATGAAAAAAATGCCTTGCATAGTGTAATATGTAAAAACCAGGGAGTATTTTATTTTAAATGGTATTAAAAAGGTAACATGAAAAAAGTTGCATAAAAGGTCCCAACTAATTCTGGGTGACCATGCAAATAAAACAATGATATCAACCGTCCAGAGCAGGCTGAAGATGCGTGGGTCTGTTCCCTAGGGCACCTCCACCGCAATCCTCAATGCCGGCTGGGACGTAGGCGTGCGTGCGTGCTGGTCAACTGACGCGTTTCGTCATGTGACTTTTTCAAAGGTGATGTCATCGCAGCACGGATCCCATCCTTTTATTTGCAGCAGTATGTGGGTCCCTCCTCCTATGGGTGTGTTAGTGTGGATACGTTCCTGACTCTAATCTCCCATCCGATGTAAATTTATCTCTCCTCCCACCGTTAACCCCTTACTTTCCGAATGGGAGTTAGAATTACCACATGCTGCCACCTAGAACAATGCAGATATTACCAGATAAAACTAATAAATAAAAAACAGTGTTAAATAGTCCATTGCAGGGTATTTCAAACAACTGCACATATAAAACATATAAAACAATTGATAATCAGTGGGAAAATAAATAAATACATGTTCCTCAGCCCCTGCAGGAATAAATATACCATCATATTACATATAACTTTAGCCCACCCCAGTGTTGGACGTGTGGGGTGTATATGTATGGATATTGTCTCATGGTGATTGAGGGACCGACCCATAAGGGACAATCAGGTGATAACTCTAGTGAAATGCGTGCTATTTGGTGAAGAAACCAAGATGCATCAATCGACGGTTGAGCATATTGGTATTGCACAGAAGGCCAGGGCTAACCTGACACTTTATTGGAACTATGTGATATATTGGGGGTAAGAAGAAATGTGAATAGTAAGGCAGGTTGGGGGAACCTTATTAGGATGCCAAAAAAGGTACAGTTATAAAGTTATTATGTCAGAAATGATTAATTAATATGTGAAAATGGGAGACATATGGGTGTGTGTTCGAAGTTAGAGATGAAGCAGTTAAGGTCGATGTCCAGGTTGAGGCCCCCTGGCGCTAGGGACCCCAACCTGTGTATCCATCGAGTTTCATTTTGGGAGACTTGTATCTTCTTATTGCCCCCCCTCCAATGATCTTCGATAATGTCAACCCCATAAAAGATGAGGCCTGATGGATCCCTCTGGTGTGCTTCCTTGAAATGCCTGGAAAGGCTATGTTTTGGAAATCCTTTACATATTTTTTTAATGTGTTCTCTTATTCTAACACGTAAGGGTCTAGTAGTGCGGCCGACATATTGAAGCCGGCAGGGGCATTCTACCACATAGGTTACATGTGTGCTGTTGCATGTGATGAGTTCTTTGATTCGGAATTCGTTGTTGTATACGTAAGATTTGAATGTTGTTTTACTTCTGGGCTGTTGTTTGCTAGTCTTGCAGGGTAGGCATCTTTGGCACCTGTAGAACCCTTTGAGTTCTGGGCAGATTTCAACTTGTGTTGGAGGATCAAGTACATTATGGACTAGATGCGTTCTCAATGTGGGTGCTTTACGATAAATGAACCTAGGTTTTCGCGGCAAGATTGAGGCTAGGGTTCTGTCCTCCTTCAGTATGGGCCAATATTTTTAGAAAATTCGTTCTAGATGTTGATTGCTATTTTCAGTAATGAAGGCTAGGTCCATGTTGTGTTTTTCTTGCTTTGGTTTTTTGTTGAACAGTGTTATCCGGTCAATACCTCGTATGTCATCCTTCAATTTAAGTCGTTTGTCTTTTTGATGGCCCTTTTCTCTAAATCTCTTAATCAGAATATCCGCCTGTATGTCAAAGTCCTCCACCCGGTGACAGTTTCTTCTTATTCCTAACAGTTGTCCTTTGGGGATATTGCCTATCCACTTCGGGTGGTGGCAGCTGGATGTAGGTATGTACCGGTTCCAATCTGTCTTTTTAAAGAAGGTTTTGGTACATAGTTTTTGAAGATTTGGAGGTCCAGATAATCTATGGTCTGTGTGTGCCACTTGCCTGTGAAGGTGATCCCATATTTGTTGTTATTGAGTTGTTGCATAAAGTTTTCCAGGGATTCAGCTGTTCCATTCCATAAAAGTATTAGGTCATCTAAGTAACGTTCATAGAGTTTTAATTCAGGTATGTTCTTGTCATATATGTACTCCTCCTCCCACATATCCATAAATAGGTTTGCTACGCTCGGGGTGTAGCTTGCCCCCATAGCCACACCCCTCACCTGTACATAGAACTCCTTTTTATACCAGAAATGGTTGTTTCTGGTATAAAACAATGCAGCCAATCATAGGCCAGACTGAGTGGAGAAGAGGACGTCGGGGGCAAACGCAGCAGGTGAACGGGCTCAGGTAAGTAAAATGGGGGGGCTGTCATTGCTGTTTTTTTTACCTTAATGCATAGGAAAAACAAACCTTTACAACCCCGTTCAGCTTCGAAAAAGGTTTCCCTCTTCATGAAAAATTTTTTGCAATACGGTGCTATGTTATTTTAACTGACTATTGTGCCGTCATGCGACACTGTACTCAAATACAATTGATGTCCTTTTTCCCCACAAATAGAGCTTTCTTTTGGTGGTATTTGATCACTTTTGCAGTTTTTATTTTTGCCGCTATAAACAAAAAAAGACTGACCATAAAAAATATAAATAATAATAATTCTGCTATAAAACTACAAATTTGTGGCAGTGTTGAATTTTACGTCTGTTAACTTACTTTCACTGGCAAGTTGTACACTTGCAGAGCACTTGAAGCATAGGTTTTAGCTGACACTTTTCCAATTTGTAAAGAAAATGTATCTGGAGTCATGCAATGCAGACTTGCTGCAGTTGTGCAACAAACTGGTGGAGCCTGGCAAGTCTAGCAATAGCTTAGCAAGTCATTTTCAAACTTGCAGCACATTTGCTTCTTATCTGGGGTTGGTGTAAGTGGGAGGATTAGTGTCCCATGGTTTGTGTAAATGGGAGGAATAGTGTCCCATGGTTGGTGTAAATGGGAGGAATAATGTCCCATGGTTTGTGTAAATGGGAGGAATAGTGTCCCATGGTTGGTGTCAGTGAAAGGAATAGTGTCCCATGGTTGGTGTCAGTGAAAGGAATAGTGTCCCATGGTTGGTGTAAATGGGAGGAATAGTGTCCCGTGGTTGGTGTCAGTGGAAGGAATAATGCCCCTTCATTGGTGTCAGTGAAAATAATAGTGCCTTACTGTTGGTTTCAGTGGGAGGAATAGTGTTTCATGTCAGTGGGAGAAATTTGTCCCATGGGCCAGAAAAAAACAAGCGATGGGGCACATCCGGCCCCCAGGACACAGTTTGGAGACCACTGTTCTATTGAGTAGACCTTTGGACCCAACCTATCATATGTAATGGAATGAGTTGTTAACTTACTTTCACTGGCAAGTTGTACACTTGCAGAGCACTTGAAGCATAGGTTTTAGCTGACACTTTTCCAATTTGTAAAGAAAGTTGATCTGGAGTCATGCAATGCAGACTTGCTGCAGTTGTGCAACAAACTTGTGGAGCCTGGCAAGTCTAGCAATAGCTTAGCAAGTCATTTTCAAACTTGCAGCACATTTGCTTGTTATCTGGGGTTGGTGTAAGTGGGAGGAATCGTGTCCCATGGTTGGTGTAAGTGGGAGGAATAGTGTCCCATGGTTGGTGTCAGTGGAAGGAATAGTGTCCCATGGTTGGTGTAAATGGAAGGAATAGTGTCCCATGGTTGGTGTAAATTGGAGGAATAGTGTCCCATGGTTTGTGTAAATGGGAGGAATAGTGTCCCATGGTTGGTGTAAGTGGGGGGGAATAGTGTCCCATGGTTGGTGTCAGTGGAAGGAATAGTGTCCCATGGTTGGTGTAAGTGGGGGGGAATAGTGTCCCATGGTTGGTGTCAGTGGAAGGAATAGTGTCCCATGGTTGGTGTAAATGGAAGGAATAGTGTCCCATGGTTGGTTTTGGTGTAAATGGGAGGAAAAGTGTCCCATGGTGGGTGTAAATGGGAGGAATAGTGTCCCATGCTTGGTGTCAGTGAAAGGAATAATGCCCCATCATTGGTGTCAGTGAAAATAATAGTGCCTTACTGTTGGTTTCAGTGGGAGGAAAAGTCTCATGTCAGTGGGAGAAATTTGTCCCATGGGCCAAAAAAAAACAAGCAAGGGCCACATCCGGCCCCCGGGACACAGTTTGGAGACCACTGTTCTATAGAGTAGACCTTTGGACCCAACCTATCATATGTAATGGAATGAGTTGTGTGAATTTCTTCTTTCCTAGGAAGGCTTACCTATGCTGCACAATCACTCAGTTGGAAGGCTTTGCGATTTCTTTAGTCTCCTCACCATGTCCTGTATGCTGTCTCTTCTCAGTTTTGGATAGAGTAGAGAATGGTTAAAACCCCCTGTGTGTGTCACATTGGGGGGGGGGGGGGTCCTTTTACTTCTTGTCCTAGAGATACAACAGGAAGTGAGAGAAAATCTTTACAAAGTGATAGAACACTGGCGACAATTGTACCAATTTGGATTCACCAGCTTACTCTCCCAGTGACAATGGAGAGAGGGTGAGTCTCACCAGGGAAGAGGGGGATGGACACGGTTGGCCAAACAAACCATTTCCAATCCCCAGAAGCAGATTTTTTTCCATTTTGTTTTTTTTGCAGTCAGATTAGCAAAAAATGGTTGCTTGCGATAACTTTGATTAACTTTAATTGCACATTCTCTTAGTGAATTTCTTTTTCTTTTGTATGCTTTTGGCATATTGTTATTATTTTTATTATTATTTTAATAAGCACTTGTTTTTCCCTTTATTTCATCTTTGTTGCATTATAGTACTACTAATCTCACACAGCCTCTTTGCATCCACTTCCTGTCTACATGCACTCCAGAAACGGTTGCATTTGATTTCTCAGGGTAGATTGCTGATGGTGATTACTAGTGTTGAGCAGAATATGCCATATTCGATTTTGCGATATATCTCGAATATATATTCGAATATTCGAGATATATTCGCTAAATTCGAATATTCGTGATATTTTATCGAAATTAATTGATTGCGATTTTTCGCTATTGCGAATGCGAAAATAATTGCGATTTTTTATAACTGCGGTAGGAGCGCTCTGATTGGCTTAGAATATTCGTGATATTTTATCGAAATATCGCAACATGCGAATGCGATATTTATTGCGCAATTTCGAGATATGCTGGAGGAGCGCTCTGATTGGCTCAGAATATTCGTGATATTTTATCGAAATATCGCAACATGCGAATGCGATATTTATTGCGCAATTTCGAGATATGCTGGAGGAGCGCTCTGATTGGCTCAGAATATTCGTGATATTTTATCGAAATATCGCAACATGCGAATGCGATATTTATTGCACAATTTCGAGATATGCTGGAGGAGCGCTCTGATTGGCTCAGAATATTCCTGATATTTTATCGAAATATCGCAACATGCGAATGCGATATTTATTGCGCAATTTCGAGAAATGCTGGAGGAGCGCTCTGATTGGCTCACTCTGAAATCGAATATTCGAGATATTTTAACGCAATTTCACAAAATGCGAATGCGAAATTGATTGCAGATATTTCGAAAACTGCTGTAGCAGCACTCTGAAATCGAATATGTATGATATTTTAACCAAAAAACATATTGCGATTGCGATTTTTCGATCGCGCATGCGCAATTGCGCGAACAACACGCGACCATTTCCTGGAGCCTTGCCAGTTTCCAACTTATGATCGCAGCGCAATCACACAGCAACATGGTTGGAAGCAATTTCACTAAGTCTGAGGAAAATTTGCTGATTTGTGTAAGTATTTTGACCACTGTTATTTCATCATCTTCAACTGCATTTTAGTCTAGTTTAAAAGTTAGTATATATGATCAGATATTAGTATTTCACAAAAAATGTGTCTCCTGCTTTTACAAAACTACAAGTCCCAGCATGCCTGGACAGCTGCAGACACCCTGGTTGGCAAATGTGTATTTAGGCACTTTTCCTTGTTATTTAGCATAATGAATTTAACATTTTTTTGGACATAGGACGTATGCGAACGTCCTGACTTCAGTGTCCTCAAGGCCCAAGGACGTTCGAATACATATTGCCCTTTAGATGTTGCAGAACTACAACTTCCAGCATGCCTGGGAATGCTGGCACTTCTAGTATTGTAAGTTCTGCAGGCCCACATTTTTCAGGCCTTTATGCACGGGTCTCTAAACTGTGGCACCCTAGATGCAGCAAAAGTAAAATTCTTAGCATGCACTGACAGACCGTGGCTGATGGGAGTAGTAGTTTTGCAACAGCTGGAGGTGGACTGGTCTTGAAACCCAGAGTTAGGTAACAAACCCGTAGTGTTTTGCAACCATTCTGCCTCCAGCTGTTTTTTTCCTGTTGAAAAGCCTGTGGCGTGCGAAACACAACCCAAAAACTCCACCCGGTGCAAGGAAAAATTTGCACACACCTAAAGAGTGACATCACAAAAAACTGCGGCGGTTGCATACGTCAGTGGTCCTCCGAAAAGGTCCCGTCTCTGACCCCCCCGGGGCGTTAGGCTCCTGACAGGGAAAAGAGTTACTGTGGTCCATACAGCCGAAGCCATATGGACCCATCTCGGTCCAAGCAGCGCAATCAACACGCGAACAACACGCGACCATTTCCTGGACCCTTGCCAGTTTCCAACTTTTTGATCGCAACGCAATCGCAGAGCAAGATGGTTGGAAGTAATTTCACTGTATCTGAGGAAAATTTGCTGATTTGTGTAAGTATTTCGACCACTGTTATTTCATTATCTTCAACTGCATTTTAGTCTAGTTTAAAAGTTAGTATATATGATCAGATATTAGTATTTCACAAAAAATGTGTCTCCTGCTTTTACAAAACTACAAGTCCCAGCATGCCTGGACAGCTGCAGACACCCTGGTTGGCAAATGTGTATTTAGGCACTTTTCCTTGTTATTTAGCATAATGAATTTAACATTTTTTTGGACATAGGACGTATGCGAACGTCCTGACTTCAGTGTCCTCAAGGCCCAAGGACGTTCGAATACATATTGCCCTTTAGATGTTGCAGAACTACAACTTCCAGCATGCCTGGGAATGCTGGCACTTCTAGTATTGTAAGTTCTGCAGGCCCCCATTTTTCAGGCCTTTATGCACGGGTCTCTAAACTGTGGCACCCTAGATGCAGCAAAAGTAAAATTCTTAGCATGCACTGACAGACCGTGGCTGATGGGAGTAGTAGTTTTGCAACAGCTGGAGGTGGACTGGTCTTGAAACCCAGAGTTAGGTAACAAACCCGTAGTGTTTTGCAACCATTCTGCCTCCAGCTGTTTTTTTCCTGTTGAAAAGCCTGTGGCGTGCAAACCACAACCCAAAAACTCCACCCGGATGCAGTGAAAAATGTGCACACACCTAAAGAGTGACATCACAAAAAACTGCGACGTGGCCCTCCGAAAAGGTCCCGTCTCTGACCCCCCGGGGCGTTAGGCTCCTGACAGGGAAAAGAGTTAGCAACGCATATCTCCCCTATACGTGTATCCTGTGTTGTTAATAATATATTCATAATTATGCAAATGATAATGGCTGCTATATTTATGCAAAAAAGGTGGCGGCCGAAATGGCAGGATATAAATTCTGTCATGTTACCCCTGTCATTGATTAATAAGGCGAGAATGCTTCCAATTGTTGAATAGCATACATTTACGTCATATATCCATAAGGCTGTCAACAGAAGTATTACAATATACTTTGTTCTTCATCTTGCAGAAGTTCCTGGAAACAGGATACGATAAGCTGCGGAGGCAGCCAGAGAAAAGGGCTGTGGTCAGCGCCCTAATCGCTGACTTTGGCGGCCAACACGACCACAATGCGATTGTGAAGAAGTGGTCTGACCTGAAGAGGTGCCAAATGGATCAGGTCAGACGTCTTCGGGCTAAATATCATCCAGGTAAGTTATTGTTGATGTTTTTTTTTTAAAAAGTGTATTTTGTGCGTGAACTCGAAAGAGAGAGGAGCCGGCCTGCAGGAGTTGGGAGGCCTCCCCCAGAGGCAATCTGCCACCTTTCTCCATGCCCCGGTTGGCAATGGCGGGTGTGAGGGGGTCCTCCCAACCCAACCTCGCATAGCACACCCACCAGGGGCGGGGCTGAGACCACCAAACTCAATTCACAGGTAGCCGAGAGCGGGATCCGAACCCCTAGCTGCAGAGGTGAATCACTTGTCAGTGCAGTTGCAATCGCGTGGAGCCACCGCAGCTCCTTTGGTGACAGTTATGTAAGGTCATATGTAATTCATGTAAGGTCAGATGTTGTTAACCAAGATGCCATGTTGTGCTAACATATATCACCACCAGCCAAGGTATTCATAGTACTGTTGAAAAAAGACATGGGACAGCAGACAGGAACACAGAAGTTATGTGGGAACATACTTTTCCCATTGCTTTGCATGGGACTTTAAAGAAAAACCCCGACCATGGCAAGTGGGGGTGGGTAAGGTTTAAACCACCTATCCTATGTTTGTGGCTGACATATAAGTAACCTGTGTGCCAAGTTTCATATAAATATCTTTAGCCGTTTGTACGTGATGCTGGAACATACATACATACATACATACATACATTTATGCACACACACACGTTGAGTTTTATATATATAGATTACCACTAAATTCCTGTGTTAGGAGTGGGGTTGTTATAGTAATCCCGTGTGCTCCATCAGGCCCTTTTTTTAACATGAGATGGTCTGAACAAAACAAAGGAGACAAAAACAGCTCATTTTAACATGGTGGCATCCCAGCTCACGCTCAGTCCCCTGTAGTGCCCACAAGACCCTTTAATATAACATTGTCCCATTGGTTAACTGTCTATATAAATCAATTTGTATTCATATACAATACAGCAGAGTACACAGAATTTGCATACGTCATTAGAAAACATTTTTATAATATATGAACATTGTGTTATTATAGGAGCTCCAATGCCAGTTGTGCGCGCCAAGCGCAGAAGGCGCCAGGCCGATGAGGAGGAGGAGGAGGATGCGGCAGAGGAGGATGCGGCAGAGGAGGAGATGGATGAGGAGGAGCAGCCAGGGCCCTCCCACTCCCCAACCCCAGCTCCTGTTGAGGAGCAAGCTGAGGAGCTTCCCCCCCCACCACCCCAACTTCTCAAGCAGAAGAGCAGGAGGAAGAGAGCGGTCCTGTGAGCCTCGCTCAGGAAGGTAAATATGTGCACAATGATTAATAACATTTCAACAACAAAATGTAGATATAAAAATGGACAACATATAAAGCGCACCTGTCAGATTGTAGAACCATAATATGGTATTGATGCTAGAAGTATACAGGTAGTGCATAATTATTAGGCAAGTTGTATTTTTTGAGGATTCATTTTATTATTGAACAACAACCATGTTCTCAATGAACCCCAAAAACTCATTAATATCAAAGCTGAATTTTTTTGGAAGTAGTTTTTAGTTTGTTTTTAGTGTTAGTTATTTTCGGGGGATATCTGTGTGTGCAGGTGACTACTATTACTGTGCAGAATTATTAGGCAACTTAACCAAAAAATAAATAGATACCCATTTCAATGATTTATTTTTAACAGTGAAACCAATATAACATCTCAACATTCACAAATACACATTTCTGACATTTAAAAACAAAACAAAAACAAATCAGTGACCAATATAGCCACCTTTCTTTGCAAGGACACTCAAAAGCCTGACATCCATGGATTCTGTCAGTGCTTTGATCTGTTCACCATCAACATTGCGTGCAGCAGCAACCACAGCCTCCCAGACACTGTTCAGAGAGGTGTACTGTTTTCCCTCCTTGTAAATCCCACATTTGATGATGGACCACAGGTTCTCAATGGGGTTCAGATCAGGTGAACAAGGAGGCCATGTCATTACTTTTTTTATTTAATACCCTTTCTTGCCAGCCACGCTGTGGAGTACTTTGACACGTGTGATGGAGCATTGTCCTGCATGAAAATCATGTTTTTCTTGAAGGATGGTGACTTCTTCCTGTACCACTGCTTGAAGAAGGTCTCTTCCATAATCTGGCAGTAGGACTGGGAGTTGAGCTTGACTCCATCCTCAATCTGAAAAGGCCCCACAAGCTCATCTTTGATGATACCAGCCCAAACCAGTACTCCACCACCACCTTGCTGGCGTCTGAGTCGGACTGGAGCTCCCTGCCCTTTACCAATCCAGCCACGGGCTCTTCCATCTGGCCCATCAAGACTCACTCTCATTTCAGTAGTCCATAAAACCTTAGAAAAATCTTTCTTGAGATATTTATTGGCACAGTCTTGACGTTGCAGCTTGTGTGTCTTGTTCAGTGGTCGTCGTCTTTCAGCCTTTCTTACCTTGGCCATGTCTCTGGGTATTGCACACCTTGTGCTTTTGGGCACCCCAGTGATGTTGCAGCTCTGAAATATGGCCAATCTGGTGGCAAGTGGCATCTTGGCAGCTGCACGCTTAACCTTTCTCAGTTCATGGGCAGTTATTTTGCGCCTTTGTTTTTCCACACGTTTCTTTTGTTTGATGATCACGCTTCAGAAGCTTTGCAATTTTAAGAGTGCTGCATCCCTCTGCTAGATATCTCTCTATTTTGGACTTTTCAGAGTCTGTCAAGTCCTTCTTTTGGCCCATTTTGCCAAAGGAAAGGAAATTGACTAATAATTATGCACACCTGATATAGAGTGTTGATGTCATTAGACCACACACCTTCTCATTACAGAGATGTACATTACCTAATATGCCTAATCGGTAGTAGGCTTTCGAGCCTATACAGCTTGGAGTAAGACAACATGCATAAAGAGGATGATGTGGTCCAAATACTCATTTGCCTAATAATTCTGCACTCCCGGGATGTGTTAGACACATAACAAGTGTATACACATGATAATGATTGATTAATAAGCAAAAAAAATATTTTATTTATTTGGTAACGTTCTTTGAAATCCAAATGTTTTTTTATTATATCCTAACAGTAGCAAGAAAGATGATGCAGCAGCACGCGCTGCTAAAGAAGACACATCTGAGGATTAAGGGAAATCATCAACAAATTCGCTACCTGGTCCAGCAAAATACGCAGCTAGAGCAGCAGCAATTAGAATATCTTGCTGAGCTGGAAAGGCTTCAGAAGCTCATGCTCAGCTATGTCTGAATTAATTTTTTGATTAAAAAATGTTATTTTTTGGAAATGTTTCATTTCTTTTTGAGATAGATTTTTAGGTTTTTCAACACATCTAACTTCACATCGAACAAATCAACATCAACACATCTAACTTCATAATAAGCAAAAACATTTTATACTATCATTTTATTTAACACAAACCTAGGACAAACTAAAGCACACGGACACAGACACGACGAACAAAAAATAAACTGTTGAAAAATGAACATAACAAAAGCAACAATATATATATATATATACAGAGAGAGAGAGAGAGAGCAAGAAAGAGAGAGAGAGTGCAGATTTGCTCTTGCAGACAGCCTAATGGTTGCAGTATAAAGGCCGCAAAACAGGGTTTAACATAAGGTTCATTGTTTTAGTTACACTTGCTGTTACGATCCGGTCTGGTAGCTTGAAGCGGAGGCTGTTGGTGAATCCGCTGTGCCAGAGAGGTCATGAAGCTTTACTCAGCATGGAGGCAGCAGCAGTAGTATTAAAATATAATGTAACTAGACAATGCATTTCCTGAGGAAAATGCGAGTGGGAATGCTGAATAGCTTAATTGCTGAGCCCCTTGCCAAAGACATTCACCATAACCACTACACTATCTTTAGGACACACAGCTTCTTTCTCTATCTGCAAAGTATAGAGTATGCTGACTTCCTGGTCGCCCCTCCCCCCTCAAGAGGTTTCCCCTCCCCCCCAGGTCAGTGAGGAGGAATATTGCACTGAGGTCAGGAAAGTTATTTATGGAAAGAAATAACATTACAAACGCTTTTAATTCACAGATCAAATACATGATTTAAGCCTCCAAACAAAGCTTAATAAATCCTCAACCGTACATGCAATCGATACAACGACTACACCGTTTGAAATACACGGCCCTTGTGAACGCATTGATATGAAATTCATGTTGATAAACTTAAAAATGTGGCCATGTCTGCGATTTAGAAAAGAGCGTCTTTGTGAGTTTTGCAGCAACATTTTTTAGATAATTTAACATGAGAGTCTATGAGACATAATTTCTGGCTGTTGCTCCAATAACTAAAACTAAAATACGTATCGCAGAATTGATCACATTGCCAGAAACCAGACAAGCATAGCTACGTTTTGATATAAAAATTGTGTATGAAAAGTAGATCTTGTGGGCGTGAGACCAATTTGTTTCCCCTTTTTGTAAAGATATTTTTAATTACAAAGATCTCCAATGTTAAGGTCACATGACAGACTCTAAATCCCCTCCATAGGATTACATTATAACCTATCGCATTTTTGTGAAAAATTCGCAAAACGTAAATTGCGTTTTCAACAAAAAATTGTAAACGATGACGATCATAGCCGGATAGCTAAATATTTTGTGACCGCTTTACAGTTTTTTCAGTGTCTGTAAGTGAAAGTATGAAGTAGCTGAAACTTTTGGCAGGGCATGTGAATTCAAAGGGGAAAAGGATGTTCTCATTGACTTCAATGTTAAAAAAAGGGTCTAAAAGCTTAAAATTTATAAAAGTGTAAAAAGTAGAAAAAAACTTGAAGAAGTCCCATCATTAGCTGAAAGAGACGAACATTTTTACAGTTGAATGGTCTCAATAGCTGAAAGTATGCCGAAGTTACGCAGAACCAAAAAACGTAAGGAATAATAAGATTACTAAATTTACGTATATCAATACTGGAAATGTTTATTAAAGCATTCACACTAATTAAGATTAATACATTTACGGGTATCCATACTGGGAATGCTTATTAAAGCATTCCCACTAAGTATCACACAGGCATGATTTACAAGCAGTAGTGGTAATAGTAATAGATAGCATAAAAACACTTGGGGAATACTTTACAGCATCAGTAGTGGTCATAGTAGTCAATAGTGTACCAAAAAATTGGGACACAGGTGTCTTGACTGAGCTGTAATAGTAGTAGTAGACATTGACAATACAGTGTCAAATCACTCGGGCAAGAGGTGCCATGATGAACAGCAGTCTTAATAAGAGTATATAGGGTGTGAAATAATTGCTGACATAGGTGTCTTGACTGGGCAGCAGAAGCAGCAGTAGTAGTATTAGCAGTAGTAGTTGATACAGAGTCATATCACTTGGGCAGGAGGTGCCATGATGAACAGCAGTATTAATAAGAGTATATAGGGTGTGAAATAACTGCTGACATAGGTGTCTTGACTGGGCAGCAGAAGCAGCAGTAGTAGTATTAACAGTAGTTGTTGATACAGAGTCATATCACATGGGCAGGAGGTGCCATGATGAACAGCAGTAGGAATAGGAGTATTTAGAGTGTCAAATAACTGCTGACATAGGTGTCTTGACTGGGCAGCAGCAGCAGCAGAAGCAGCAGTAGTAGTATTAACAGTAGTAGTTGATACAGAGTCATATCACATGGGCAGGAGGTGCCATGATGAACAGCAGTAGGAATAGGAGTATATAGTGTGCCAAATAACTGCTGACATAGGTGTCTTGACTGGGCAGCAGCAGCAGCAGTAGTAGTATTAACAGTAGTAGTTGATACAGAGTCATATCACTTGGGCAGGAGGTGCCATGATGAACAGCAGTATTAATAAGAGTATATAGGGTGTGAAATAACTGCTGACATATGTGTCTTGACTGGGCAGCAGAAGCAGCAGTAGTAGTATTAACAGTAGTAGTTGATACAGAGTCATATCACATGGGCAGGAGGTTCCATGATGAACAGCAGTAGGAATAGGAGTATATAGAGTGTCAAATAACTGCTGACATAGGTGTCTTGACTGGGCAGCAGCAGCAGCAGAAGCAGCAGTAGTAGTATTAACAGTAGTAGTTGATACAGAGTCATATCACATGGGCAGGAGGTGCCATGATGAACAGCAGTATTAATAAGAGTATATAGGGTGTGAAATAACTGCTGACATAGGTGTCTTGACTGGGCAGCAGAAGCAGCAGTAGTAGTATTAACAGTAGTAGTTGATACAGAGTCATATCACTTGGGCAGGAGGTGCCATGATGAACAGCAGTATTAATAAGAGTATATAGGGTGTGAAATAACTGCTGACATAGGTGTCTTGACTGGGCAGCAGAAGCAGCAGTAGTAGTATTAACAGTAGTAGTTGATACAGAGTCATATCACATGGGCAGGAGGTTCCATGATGAACAGCAGTAGGAATAGGAGTATATAGAGTGTCAAATAACTGCTGACATAGGTGTCTTGACTGGGCAGCAGCAGAAGCAGCAGTAGTAGTATTAACAGTAGTAGTTGATACAGAGTCATATCACATGGGCAGGAGGTGCCATGATGAACAGCAGTAGGAATAGGAGTATATAGAGTGTCAAATAACTGCTGACATAGGTGTCTTGACTGGGCAGCAGCAGCAGCAGAAGCAGCAGTAGTAGTATTAACAGTAGTAGTTGATACAGAGTCATATCACATGGGCAGGAGGTGCCATGATGAACAGCAGTAGGAATAGGAGTATATAGAGTGTCAAATAACTGCTGACATAGGTGTCTTGACTGGGCAGCAGCAGCAGCAGAAGCAGCAGTAGTAGTATTAACAGTAGTAGTTGATACAGAGTCATATCACATGGGCAGGAGGTGCCATGATGAACAGCAGTATTAATAAGAGTATATAGGGTGTGAAATAACTGCTGACATAGGTGTCTTGACTGGGCAGCAGAAGCAGCAGTAGTAGTATTAACAGTAGTAGTTGATACAGAGTCATATCACATGGGCAGGAGGTGCCATGATGAACAGCAGTAGGAATAGGAGTATATAGAGTGTCAAATAACTGCTGACATAGGTGTCTTGACTGGGCAGCAGCAGCAGCAGAAGCAGCAGTAGTAGTATTAACAGTAGTAGTTGATACAGAGTCATATCACTTGGGCAGGAGGTGCCATGATGAACAGCAGTATTAATAAGAGTATATAGGGTGTGAAATAACTGCTGACATAGGTGTCTTGACTGATCCAGAGGAGTCATGGGAGAAAATCATGTGGTCAGATGAGACTATAATATAACTTTTTGATCATAATTTCACTAACCGTGTTCGGAGGAAGAATAATGAGTACCATGCCAAGAACGCCATCCCTAATGTGAAGCATGGGGGTGGTAGCATCATGCTTTGGTGGTGTTTTTCTGCACATGGGACAGGGTGACTGCACTGTATTAAGGAGAGGATGACCGTGGCCATGTATTGCGAGATTTTGGGCAACAACCTCCTTCCCTGAGTTAGAGCTTTGAAGATGGGTCGAGGCTGGGTCTTCCAACATGACAATGACCCAAAGCACACAGCCAGGATAACCAAGGATTGGCTCTGTAAGGAGCATATCAAGGTTCTGGCGTGGCCTAGCCAGTCTCCAGACCTAAACCCAATAGAGAATCTTTGGAGGGAGCTCAAACTCCGTGTTTCTCAGCGAGAGCCCAGAAACATGACTGATGTAGAGAAGATCTGTGTGGAGGAGTGGGCCAAAATCCCTCCTCCAGTGTGTGCAAAGCTGGTGTAAAACTACAAGAAAGGTTTGACCGCTGTAATTGCAAAGAAAGCCTACTGTACCAAATATTAACATTGATTTTCTCTGATGTTAAAATAGTTATATTCAGCACTGTAAATACATCAGGTCCGGGGCTTTATCAGGGAATGCATGACAAGGGACCCTTCAGCGCCCTGAACCGACGACGGGTGCCAGAAAGTCACCGCCGATCCAGGACTCATTCATCTTTATGAATGTGAGTCTGTCCACGGAGTCTGTGGACAGACGGGTCCTCTTGTCCGTGACCACCCCACCTGCCGCGCTGAATGTCCGCTCAGATAGTACGCTGGAGGGGGGGCAAGACAATAACTCCAGCGCATACTGAGCGAGCTCGCGGCAGGTGTCCAATCTGGCAACCCAGTACTCCATGGGGTCGTCGGTGCTCATACTGTCAGAAGCACCGACGGACGCCATGTAGTCTGCCACCATGTGGGCCAGCCGCTGGTGGTGACTGCTGCTGCTGCTGGTGCTGGTACTGGGTCGCTCGGTTTGGAAGAACATCCTCATCTCTTCCATTAGGTCCCCTGCTCGGCTGCAGCTGGGTGCAGCCACCTGCTGGGTGAGATGAGGGGGGACAACTGGAGGCCGGGGAGTTGCCTGCTCCAACCGTCTGACAATGCCTGCCTGCAGTTCCTCCATCCGGTGCTGCCTCCGGCTGGCTGGGATGAACTGCTCCAGTTTCCCCTTGCACCTGGGATCCAAAAGGGTGGCCATCCAGAAATCATCCCTCGTCTTGATGGTCTTAACCCGGGGGTCCCTCCTGAGGCATCTCAGCATGTGGGCAGCCATGGGGAAGAGCACAGCCCGCTGTGACTCCTCAATGCTGGCCAGGTGAATGAGGTGCGACTCTTCATCCCTGAGGCGCTGCTGGTCAAACTCAGACATGCCCAACCCCCGGACTATCGGTGCCCCCAACACCGGGTCTCCCTCCTGACCAGGCCCTGACTCCGGGACGACACCAGCAACCACCTCCTCCTCCTCTTCATCATCATCCTCCTCCTCCTCCTCCTCGTCCTGGCCCTGGTCTCGGTGGAGCATTGCTGACTCCTCCTGCTCCACCAAGGCACTCTCCCCAGCCTCGAGCAGGCGATCTAGTGTCCTCTCCAGCATGAACACTATTGGCAGCACGCTATTGAGGCCGATTTGCTCACTGCTGACCATCTTGGTCGCCTGCTCGAAGGAGGACAACACTTGGCAGACCTGGTTTATCTGCCCCCACTCCGCACAGGCGATGAAAGGGAGTTGTGGTGAAGTCCTCTCAGTGCCTAGTTCCATCAGGTACTCCCTCACCGCCCTTTGCTGCTCCCACAACCTCTTCAGCATGTGGAGGGTGGAGTTCCACCGCGTCACACTGTCCACAATCAGCCTGTGAAGGGGCAGATTGTACTCCCGCTGCAACTTGGACAGGGACGCGGTAGCGGTTGGGGAGCGCCTGAAGTGGCTGTCAATCCTACGCGCCTTTGCCACAATGTCACTCAACCCTGGATAAGTGCGCAGGAACTTCTGCACCACCAGGTTGAGGACATGTGCCAGACAGGGCACGTGGGTCAGACTGCCAGCACTAAGGGCGGCGAGTAGGTTGCTGCCGTTATCGCAGACAACCATACCTGCCTGGAGCCTTCGGGGTGTCAGCCACTTCTGGACCTGAGCCTGAAGTGCTTTCAGCACTTCTTCTCCAGTGTGTCTCCGGTCCCCTAAACTAACAAGCTGGAGCACGGCCTGACAGCGCACGTGCCCCACACTTGAGTAGCTACGGGGGCGCTTGCTGGGAGGCTCAGCAGCTGCGGAGACAGTGGCTTGAGGGAGACCAGCAGTTCTCCCCTGGACACCCCGGGGCGGCACCACAAGATCGGTTGCCGCCGATCCCTCACCGACGCCTCGGAGGGAAACCCAATGGGCCGTGAAGCTGATGTAGCGCCCCTGCCCATGCCTGCTGGTCCAGCCATCCATTGTCAGATGAACCCTGTCGCTGACAGCGTGATCCAGCGACAGGGTTACATTCTGCACAATGTGCTGGTGTAGGGCAGGGACACCAGTCCTGGCGAAGAAATGGCGGCTGGGGACACGCCATTGGGGTTGGGCCTGCTCCAACATCTGCCTGAAGGGGTTGCTGTCAACTATGTTGAAGGGCAGCAGATGTTGGGCAATAACCCTTGCCAGGAGCCCATTGAGGGAACGCACACGTCGGTCTCCAGGGGGGAAGGGAGTGGTGCGGTCAAAGGCGTCTGAAATCGACGCCTGGCGCCGGACGGCAGTGCGGGACACAGACGTGGAGGGTGCTGTGGAAGTAGAGGTCTGGCTGCCGGTACCAGTACCTCTACTAGAGGGAGCGGGGGGGCATGACCTGCTGGAAAGAGATGAAGATGTGGCAGGGGCTGCTGTACCCTGCTCACTTGTGGTGGTGGCGCTGCTACCACCACCACGCTTCATCTCGTCATACACCGCCCAGTGGTTTATCCTCAGGTGCTGGTTCAGGGCTGTGGTACCCACCCGAGCCAAACACTTCCCTCTCTTCACCCTCACTTTACAAATCCGGCAGATGGCCACGGTAGGGTTGTCTGCCACCAGGGTAAAGTAATTCCAGACAGGTGACTTCAGCACCGCCCTCCTGTCAGATGGGGTGATGCTTACTTGCACCTGCTGGGACTCGGTGCGCACAGGTGGAGCTGCCTGCTGCTGCTGCTGCTGCTGCTGCTCCTCCTCCTGACACCTCCTGCTGCCATCACCAGTGGAGACCCTGACGATGGTCTCCCTGGTGGTGACCTGGCGCACCGTTTCACCAGGGTGCCTACCTTCCCCGTCGTCACTGACGTAGTGAGCCGACGCGTCAGATGGCAACCATGATGGGTCACCCTCTTCGCCCCCAGAGATGTCAGACCAAGGGCTGAAATGTGTTGGTCTGAGGGAACCAACTGACATGGAGCCTCTAGCCTGGCTCCGCTGTCCCCTCACCCACGCCTGGGTCTGACTAGGTGCTGCTGTTTCCTGCACCAAAACAGCAGCACCAGTTTGAAGGGATGTCTCTGGGATACTGCCAGCAGGTATCCCATCCTCCTCATCCATCCCTTCAAAAAGGTCCTGACCATCAGGACAGAGCTGGAGGTCTGCCTGATGCATGGCCTCCCCCAAGATATCCCTATCACTGTCGCTGTCGAACAGTAAGATGCTGGACTCTTGGGGGCTGGGGGGGGGTACTACAGGCACCGGAGTAATGGTGGTACTACTGTGAGTCGGGACCGACGACTCAGTGGCACTGCTGTGCCCCATGTAGTCCACCACTACTTCAGCCTGAGATGGCAATATCGGGCGGCTGCCCGATGGGAAGAACTCCCGGATCAGGCGTACTCCCCTTGCACCCGATCCTCTAACACTAGTAGGGGCACGAGAGGTACCCCGTGCTGGCAGCGATCCAGCACTGGGAGTAACTCCCCTACCCCTGCTGCCACGGCCACAGATGCCGCTCATTATTGCTGATATGTGTGTGGGGGGGGTAAACTTTATTGGGGGGGGGGGGAAATGTGAACAAAATGTGTTTTTGTGTATTTTTTACAAGACAGGCACGCAGACAAAGATGTACACAGACAGCTACTAAACTATAAGAAAAGTAGTACACCAAAGACAAGGACTACAAAATTAAAGAAAAAAAAAAAGCACTAAACAAACACTAACTTTTTTTTTTTTTTTTTTTTTTAAACACAAAACACAGACACTAAACACACACTAAGCTAAGCTAGATGAAATAAATGTACACTAACAGTGTGTACACTTACTACACAAAATTTAACTAAACTGAACACAAAACTTAGCTTTTAGAAAAGCTCTTTAGGAAAAACTAAACAAAATGTGAACTGAGATGCCTAGCAAATATCACTGAACAGCGAACCTGCAAGATCTGATGCCGCGTACACACCATCACTTTATGTGATGGAAAAAAACGACACTTTCTGTGAAGTAAAAAACGACGTTTTTGAAACTTCAATTTTCAAAGACGAAGTTGCCTACACACCATCATTTTCTCACAATGATCTTGCAAAGTGAGGTTACGTTCCACCACGTTTTACCATTGAAGCTTGCTTCTGGGCATGCGTGGATGAAAAAACGTCTTAGAAAACGACGTTTTTTGCTACACACGGTCAATTTCTGTGAAGTAAAAAGTGCACTTTTGAAAAACGACACATAAAATTGAAGCATGCTTCAATTTTTTTTGGTCGTTTTTTACAAGACATAAAACGACGTTTTCCCCCACACACAGTCAATTAAAGTGACGTTTTTAAAAACGTCATTTTTTTTCATCACATAAAGTGATGGTGTGTACGGGGCATAACAGTAACACAAGATGAACAAAACTTAGCTTTTAGAAAAGCTCTTTTATAAAGCTCAGCAAAATGTGTACTGAAATCTCTAGCAAATATCACTGAACAGCGAGGATTGCAGGATCAAACAGTAACACAAATGAACAAAACAGCACAAAACAGCACAAAACGTAGCTTTGAAAAAAGCTCTTGGGTCTATTGCTTTGAAAAAAGCAGTTGATATACTGGAAAAGATCCACTGGAATCACTAAATAGCAATGCTGGTGATGATCTAAATCAATCAGGAACAAAGACACAGGAACACAGAAACAGCCTCCACACTCTATAGCCAGCTTCTGAATCTGCAATGAAATGGTGCTGGGAGTGAGCTTATATAATGTCCATGCAGGCAGGTTCCTATTGGTTGCTAACCTCTGACGAGTGTGGAAGGAGAACTCTGATTGACTCTGATGCAAAAGGGCGGAGCAAATAATCGCGCAATATTCCTATTGCCGAATATTCGCATTGCGATTATTCGGCAATATAAAATGATCGCTTCAGCTACTCGGCCCAAGGTCTCTAATAATACCAGCAATGCTTTTAGACGTCTATGGAGATCACTAGGATGTGATCTGTTTTAAAAATGAAACTGTAAAAATCGCTCTGATGCGGAAGATCGGGGCGAGGAAAGTAATCGCGCGATATTGCGTTTGCCGAATAATCGCATTGCGATCTTTCTGCAAAATTCAATGAACGCTTCAGCTACTCGGCCCAGGGTCTCTAATGATACCAGCAATGCTTTTAGACGTCGATGGAGATATCTAGGATGTGATCTGTTTTAAAAAAAAAATTGTAAAAAATCGAATATTCGGAATTGCGAATATTCACCGCGAATTTCGAAATATAGCGCGATTTCTCGAATATGCTATATTCGAGTCGAATATTCGCAATGCGAATATTCGTGAGCAACACTAGTGATTACACCTGTGTATTGTGCATTGGCATGGGTGCTTGTAATCTCCACTGAGAGAGTGTGTGACAGGGTGACAACATAACAGAGCACAGAGACAGAGCGTTGTCACCCTACAACAGGAAATGCCTGAGCAACAGTCTTAATGGCAGGATCGCCAGGTATTAATTTAATGAGAGCTGCAGATTTATATATATTGAAAATTACTTTTGAAATTCCATTAACATCCTAAAGCTTCTATGAGATTTTAGCGATTAGGAGGACTGCAATATAAGCTTAAGTACCTTCTATTTAGATTTAATTCAATTTATCAGAGCCAACAATCCTGATTGGTTGAAGTATACAGACTGGCGTATGCGGTGATAACAGGGTGGGCGTGCAAAGATGTACACCAGATTCCAGGACCCTATCATGGGTGCGCTGAGAAGAGCGAACAACAATAAAAACGACAAAGCGGCGCGTTTATGTGGAAAATTACTGGTGCCGAGCTCTGCCTGGCTCTTCTGATGACCGAACAGTGAATGTGCTCCATTAACCTCTCTGTGTCCATCAGCACCACTAATATTCTGAGCAATTCATTATGGGGCACGCTGGGAACAAGACAGTTAAGTGTTTATCTGTGCCAAGGTTCTTGCCACGTAAAACACATTGTTTTCAGAGGAATGTGTCTGCTCTGTTTTTGTATAAATTATCTGCTTATTATTCAACCTGAACAGTTAAGTGAGGCCTGTTTTCAATTGGTAAGTGTAAACTCTCTGCCTTGGCAGGTCCTGGGCCTCTAGATAACCCAGAGAGCATGCTGGGAGTTATAGACCAACAGCAGCATGTGAGCTAAAAACTTAGAACTCTCAACCTGAAATTATATATATATATATATATATACATACAGTCAGGTCCATAAATATTGGGACACAATTCTAATCTTTTTGGCTCTATACACCACCACAATGGATTTGAAATTAAACAAACAAGATGTGCTCTAACTGCAGACTTTCAGCTTTAATTTTAGGGTATTTACATCCAAATCAGGTGAACAGTGTAGGAATTACAACAGTCTGTAGATGTGCCTCCCACTTTTTAAGGGACCAAAAGTCAACTCTCAATATGAGATCCAAAGAGCTGTCACTATCGGTGGAGAAAGCCATCATTAGGCTGAAAAAACAAACCCATCAGAGAGATAGCAAAAACATTAGGTGTGGCCAAATCAATTGTTTGGAACATCCTTAAAAACAAAGAACGCACCGGTGAGCTCAGCAACACCAAAAGATCCGGAAGACCACGGAAAACAACTGTGGTGGATGACCAAAGAATTCTTTCCCTGGTGAAGAAAACACCCTTCACAACAGTTGGCCAGATCAATAACACTCTCCAGGAGGTAGGTGTATGTGTGTCAATGTCAACAATCAAAAGAAGACTTCACCAGAGTGAATACAGAAGGTTCACCACAAGATGTAAACCATTGGTGAGCCTCAAAAACAGGAAGGCCAGATTAGAGTTTGACAAACAACATCTAAAAAAGCCTTCACAATTCTGGAACAACATCCTATGGACAGAACAAGATCAACTTGTACCAGAGTGATGGGAAGAGAAGAGTATGGAGAAGGAAAGAAACTGCTCATGATCCAAAGCATACCACCTCATCAGTGAAGCATGGTGGTGGTAGTGTCATGGCGTGGGCATGTATGGCTGCCAATGGAACTGGTTTTCTTGTATTTATTGATGATGTGACTGCTGACAAAAGCAGCAGGATGAATTCTGAAGTGTTTCGGGCAATATTATTATCTGCTCATATTCAGCCAAATGCTTCAGAACTCATTGGACGGCGCTTCACAGTGCAGATGGACAATGACACGAAGCATACTGCGAAAGCACCAAAGAGTTTTTTAAGGGAAAGAAGTGGAATATTATGCAATGGTCAAGTCAATCACTTGACCTGAATCCGATTGAGCATGCATTTCACTTGCTGAAGACAAAACTGAAGGGAAAATGCTCCAAGAACAAGCAGGAACTGAAGACAGTTGCAGTAGAGGCCTGGCAGAGCATCACCAGGGATGAAACCCAGCGTCTGGGGATGTCTATGCGTTCCAGACTTCAGGCTGTAATTGACTGCAACGGATTTGCAACCAATTATTAAAAAGTGAAAGTTTGATTTATGATTGTTAATCTGTCCCATTTACTTTTGGCCCGTTAAAAAGGCACAGATACAAACTGTTGTAGTTTCTACACTGTTCACCTGATTTGGATGTAAATACCCTCAAATTAAGGGCCCTTTCACACTGGTGCGTTTTTGCCGCGTTTTCGCGGTAAAAATAGCGCTATTAAAACGTTCCCCATGCCCCTCTCCATTGAAATAAATTAAAAACGCAGTAAAAACGCGGTAAAATCGCAGTGTTTTACCGCGATTTTAACGCTCCGTTTTTACCACGTTTTTTCAGCGGTTTTTAATTCATTTCAATGGAGGGGGCATGGGGAGCGTTTTATGGGCGTTTTAATAGCGCTATTTTTACCGCGAAAAACGCGGCAAAAACGCACCAGTGTGAAAGGGCCCTAAAGCTGATTTTTTATTAATTAAAGTAATTTTTTCCAAAGAAATTGCATTTGAAAGACCACTGCGCAAATACAGTGCAACTTAAAATATTGCAACAACCACCATTTTATTCTCTAGGGTCTCCAAAATATATATATATATATATATATATATATATATATATATATATATATATATAATGTTTGGGGGATCTAAGTAATTTTCTAGCAAAAAAATAACTGTCAGAAAAAAAAGGTATTCATTCCATGTAAAAAGCAATTTGATACAATGTTTAGACTTAACATTCCATTGATAGAATGTTTTAAAACTTGGCAGACTGCCCAGACTTTGACATTTGACGGCTGAGAGCAGAGAGAAAATTCTCTGCATTCCAAAGAGCAGGAAGAGTGGGAAACCCTTTGTCAAGATTGCAACGGAAAAAAATTGCGATATAGATTCTTGACAATTAATCGTGCAGCTCTAATATGTACACACACACACACACTATATTACCAAAAGTATTGGGACGCCTGCCTTTAGATGCACATGAACTTTAATGGCATCCCAGTCATATAGCTGGATTCAAGTATCCCTCCACATCCTTGCGGCGGCGTAGCGTATCGTATTTACACTACGCCGCCGTAAGTTAGCTAGGCAAGTACTGTATTCACAAAGTACTTGCCTGCTAAGTTACGGCGGCGTAGCGTAAATGCGGCCGGCCTAATTCAAATTAGGCTGAGGGGGCGTGTTTTATGTTAATGGGGGGTGACCTGACGTGATTGACGTTTTTTACCAACGGCGCATGCGCCATCCGTGTACATATCCCAGTGTGCATTGCGGCAAAGTACGCCGCAAGGACGTATTGGTTTCGTCGTGGACGTAAATTATGTCCAGACCTATTCACGGACGACTTACGCAAACAACGTAAAATTTTCAAATTTCGACGGCCATACTTAACATTGGCTACGCCACCTAGGGGGCATGTTTATCTTTAGGCGGACTATCTCTTACGGAAACGGCGTATCTTTACTGCGACGGGCGGACGTACGTTCGTGAAAAGGCGTATCTAGTGATTTACATATTCTACGCCAAACTCAATGGAAGTGCCACCTAGCGGCCAGCCTAAATATTGCACCCTAAGATACGACGGCGCAAGCCGTCGTATCTTAGATAGGTTTAAGTGTATCTCAGTTTGAGAATACACTTAAACTTAGGTCGGCGCAGATTCCGAGTTAGGTCGGCGTATCTACTGATACGCCGGCCTAACTCTATGTGAATCTAGCTATTTGTCTATAGATTTCAATAATGAGTTGGCCCACCCTTTGCAGCTATAACAGCTTCAACTTCTTCTGGGAAGGCCGTCCACAAGGTTTAGGAGTGTGTCTATGGGAATGTTTGACCATTCTTCCAGAAGTGCATTTGTGAGGTCAGGCACTGATGTTGGACAAGAAGGCCTGGCTCGCAGTCTCTGCTCTAATTCTTCCCAAAGGTGTTCTCTCAGGTTGAGATCATGACTCAAGTTCCTCCACCCCAAACTCGCTCATCCATGTCTTTATGAATCTTGCTTTGTGCACCGATCCAAATCATTTGGTGGAGGGGGGATTATGGTGTTGGGTTGATTTTCAGAAGTTGGGTTTAGCGCTCTCCCAAAGGGGTTAGCTTGTGGACTGTATCACTCGGCCACGCCCCCTGCTGCGCCGCGTCATTGGATCTGATTGACAGCAGCACAAGCCAATGGCTGAGCTGCTATCAATCTATCCAATCTAGCCAATCAATGGCCAGACTCCGTGGAGAAGAGGACGCCGGTAACGCGCACAGCAGGTGAACAGGCTCAGGTAAGTAAAATGGGGGGCTGGGGGGGCCGTCATTGCCAAGTGTTTTTTCACCTTAATGCATAGGATGCTTTACAACCCTTTTAAGGCGTCAGCATACCAAGACATTTTGGACAATTTCATTCTTCCAACTTTGTGGGAACAGTTTGGGGGTGGCCCCTTCTTGCTCCAACATGACTGTGCATCAGTGCACAAAGCAAGGTCCATAAAGACGTGGATGAGAGAGTTTGGGTTGAAGGAACTTGACTGGCCTGCACAGAGGCCTAACCTCAAACTGATAGAACACCTTTGGGATGAATTAGAGCGGAGACTGCAAGCCAGGCCTTCTCGTCCAACATCAGTGCCTGACCTCATATATGCGCTTCTGGAAGAATGGTCAAACATTCCCATAGACACTCCTAAACCTTGTGGACAGCCTTCCCAGAACAGTTGAAGCTGTTATAGCTGCAAAGGCTGGGCCAACTCAATATTGAACCCTATGGACTAAGACTGGGATGCCATTAAAGTTAATTTGTGTGTAAAGGCAGGTGTCCCAATACTTTTGGTTCTATAGTGTGTGTATATATATCATGTATGGTAAGCCAATCACTATATACAGTATACACACACCAGTCCCCCATGTATGTAAAGCCAATCACTATATATATATATATATATATATATATATATATATATATATAGGGCTTTTTTTCAGGGGGAACTTGGGGGAACTCAGTTCCACCACCTTTGGCTCAGACCCTTTGGTGCCTGCTCACCACAATCACTTGTAAACACAGAAGTCTGGTTTCTGTGTTTACAAGTGACAGCTCTGCACTCTGTGTGTAGCCCCCCTGAACTCTGCACTCTGTATGTAATGCAATCCTGGTATTTAATGCTCCTTTAAGACCCTTCTACTGTTTTTGAAATCTGAACGGGGTCGTGGTTGAGTTCCTGCACCTATTTTCTGAGAAAAAAAGCCCTGTAATATATATATATATATATATATATATATATATATATATATATACACACACCAGACCCCCATTTATATAAAACCAGTAACTGTATATACACACTGCCCCATAATATTTTATATGTATATGAAAAACCAATCATACACACACCACTCCCATAATATTTTATACTGTACATATATGAAAACCCAGAAAGTTTCAGCATTTTAAATCTGCAGCTTTAAAAAAAAAATTAAAACCTAGTGATCCTGCCATGGATATTCATGTTCAGGCACTTCCTGTTATTAGGTGACAACGTTATGCCCCTGTCTCCCAATGGTGTTCCTGTGCTGTCACTTTGTCACACAGCTTCTGATAGCGACTACAATAGCTAGATTCAGGATGGAGGGCGGCATAGCTTATGGCATTTAGGCTACGCCGCCGTAAGTTAGCGAGGCAAGTACATGATTCACAATGTACTTGCCTGCTAAGTTACGGCGCTGTAGCCTAAAGCGGGCGGGCATAAGGGCGCCCAATTCAAAATAGGCTGAGGGGGCGTGTTTTGTTAATTTTGGTTGACCTGACGTTTTTGAAGTTTTTTGGGAATGGCGCATGCGCCGTCCGCCTACATTTCCCAGTGTGCATTGCGGCAAGGTACGCCGCACAGGCCTATTGATTTTGACGTGGACATAAATGACGTAAATCCCTATTCACGGACGACTTACGTAAAAATTCCGAATTTCGACGCGGGAACGTCCATACTTTAACATTACTATTCCAACTATTTGTTGGAATAACTTTAGGCCTGATAAAGTGTTACGTAAACGGCGTAAATGTACTGCGTCGGCCGGGCGTACGTTCGTGAATCGGCGTATCTACTGATTTACATATTCTACGCCGACCGCAATGGAAGCACCACCTAGCGGCCAGCCTAAATATTGCAACCTAAGATAGGACGGCGCAAGTCGTCGTATCTTAGATATGTTTAACCACTTAAGGACCGCCTCATGTACATATACGTCAGCAGAATGGCACAGGCAGGCACATGTACGTATATATACGTCCTCTGCTTGACGTGGGTCGGGGGTCCGATCGGGACCCCCCCCGGTACATGCGGCGGTCCCCGTGGCTTCAGGAGCGATCCGGGACGACGGCGCGGCTATTCGTTTATAGCCGCTCCGTCGCGATCGCTCCCCGGAGCTGAAGAACGGGGAGAGCCGTATGTAAACACGGCTTCCCCGTGCTTCACTGTGTCGGCGCATCGATCGCATCATTCCCTTTATAGGGAAGACACGATCGATGACGTCATTCCTACAGCCACACCCCCCTACACTAGTAAACACACACTAGGTGAACACTAAATGTTACAGCGCCCCCTGTGTTTAACTCCCAAACTGCAACTGTCATTTTCACAATAAAGAATGCAATTTAAATGCATTTTTTGCTGTGAAAATGACAATGGTCCCAAAAATGTGTCAAAATTGTCCGAAGTGTCCGCCATAATGTCGCAGTCACGAAAAAAATCGCTGATCGCCGCCATTAGTAGCAAAAAAAAAAATAATTAATAAAAATGCAATAAAACTATCCCCTATTTTGTAAACGCTATACATTTTGCGCAAACCAATCGATAAACGCTTATTGCGATTTTTTTTACTAAAAATAGGTAGAAGAATACGTATCGGCCTAAACTGAGGGGAAAAAAATGTTATATATGTTTTTGGGGGATATTTATTATAGCAAAAAGTAAAAAATATTGCATTTTTTTCAAAATTGTCGCTCTATTTTTGTTTATAGCGCAAAAAATAAAAACCGCAGAGATGATCAAATACCACCAAAAGAAAGCTCTATTTGTGGGGAAAAAGACGCCAATTTTGTTTGGGAGCCACGTCGCACGACCGCGCAATTGTCTGTTAAAGCGACGCAGTCCCGAACTGTAAAAACCCCTTGGGTCTTTAGGCAGCATTTTGGTCCGGGGCTTAAGTGGTTAAGCGTATCTCTGTTTGAGAATACACTTAAACATAGGTCGGTGCAGATTCTGAGTTACCAGTAGATACGCCGACCTAACTCTACCTGAATCTAGCTACAAGTGTCCACTTCAACACACATTACACAGGCATGGTCCACTGTTGTCACCATCAGAAAACCTGCCCTAAGAAATGCCATGCAATGCTGGAGTACATGTAGACAGGTGGCTGCAAGATATCAACAGCACTGAGATTAAAGAAAGGGGGAAAAGCTAAAAAAAAAAATTAGTTAGGTTTATATCTACTTTAATGGTTTTCGGTGCCTGTCAGGTTTGGACATATCATTGGTGGGTATATCTGTAGGTGATGCAGCATTATGGCATTACGCCCATCCTCATCGTTCCATGCACCGTCTTACCGAATAACCCCCAAGGTGTTAATGCAACAGATTCTTTCCTGGACGAATTCCCAGGGACTTTGTGACACGTTGGTGACACTTTGTCTTCCCAGCAGCAAAAGAACAATTCCTCCCAGGTCATGAATCTCATGGTTTTCTATAGGAATGGACGGGACTGGGTGTGTGTGGGAGGTGAAGGGGGTCAGGGGTCACTTTGGCTTCACAGGTCATCTGGAAAGAAAATCTTTAGAAAGTGTCCCTCTTCATCACTGTCCACAAAGCGCACTGCCAGCAGGAGACTGGCACGGCCCTTCAGTCCCTCCTGAGCTCGGGTACTGTCCAGCATCTGGAAGGCAGGAACAGACGACCATTGTGTGTTGGGGACCAGCCTTTGTGCTTGCCACAGCTGTGCGGGAAAGTCGCAGAAAAGAGAAGGGTGGAGCAGAGGAAAAAAATAAAAATAAAAACCTCAGGGGCAGCAAATCTGTAACCAATCTTTAAAGATGGGCAAGAAGATCAGGAGGTCTTTGCTGTGCTATTATGGAAAACTGTAAAGGGGTATATACACTGCAAAAAGGTTCTAGATCACTGATGGCATCCCACTAGATCAGTGGTCTTCAAATTGCAGCCTGGGGGCCAGATGTGGCCCTTTGCTTGCCTTGATCTGGCCCTTGGGGCACGTTTACCCCCACTGACACCAACAATGGGGGTAATTCTCATTACTGACATTAGAAATGGGGCATTATTTGGCCCAGTAACATCAACGATAGAGCACTATTCCTCAAACTGACACCAGTAATGGGGAAGGTATTCCTCCCACTGATACCAATAGTGGGTCACTATTTCTCCCTCTGACACGAATGAGGGGGCACCATTTCTCCCACCGATACCAATGATGAGGCACTATTCCTCCCACTGACACCAAAGAGGGGGGCACTATTCCTCCCACTGATACCAACGAGGGGGGTACTATTCCCCCCACTGACACTAACGAGGGGGCACTATTCCTCCCACCGATACCCATGTTGGGGCACTATTTCTCCCTCTGACACGAATGAGGGGGCACCATTTCTCCCACCGATACCAATGATGAGGCACTATTCCTCCCACTGACACCGAAGAGGGGGGCACTATTCCTCCCACTGATACCAACGAGGGGGGCACTATTCCTCCCACTGAAACCAACGAGGGGGGTACTATTCCCCCCACTGACACTAACGAGGGGGCACTATTCCTCCCACCGATACCCATGTTGGGGCACTATTTCTCCCACTGATACCAATAATGGGCACTATTCCACCCACTGATACCAACGAGGGGGCAATATTCCTCCCACTGATACCAATAATGGGACACTATTCCTCCCACTGATATCAACGAGGGGGGGCACCATTCCTCTCACTGATACCAATAATTAGGCACTATTCCTCCCACTGATACCAATGATGGGGCACTATTCCTCCCACTGATACCAATAATGGGCACTATTCCTTCCACTGATACCAATGAGGGGGCAATATTCCTCCCATTGATACCAATGAGGGGGCAATGTTCCTCCCACTGATACCAACGAGGGGGGCACCATTCCTCTCACTGATACCAATGATCGGGCACTATTCCTCCCACTGATACCAATAATGGGCACTATTCCTCCCACTGATACCAATGAGGGTGCAATATTCCTCCCACTGATACCAATGAGGGGGCAATGTTCCTCCCTTCAATTCAAAAGATTAATTGTTTTTTACAATTACCATCAGGACCATTTCTACTCCCACTGGCCACAGTCCGGCCCCCCTAAAGTATGAGAGACAGTAAACTGGCCCATTGTTTAGAAAGTTTGGAGACCCCTTGTAGTAGACCATAGAAGAGAACCTGTCAGGGCTGTCTGTATGAAGGGATTTATGCACAGGTAACATAGCATGTGACCTACGGCGGTAGGGTTGCCAGGGGCGGCACACAGTCACCAACAAATCATATTGTATAATATGACTGACACCTTGCCTGCCAGCACAATGCAGCCAGATCCTCGTTGTTACTACACAGATTCTATAGTATTCTATTTACAGATGGTAGATCTTCGTTAGTTGGCTTGTATGTACTTATATTTTACCCACTTTGGATTCAAACTGCTGGCAGAACACGGTTACAATTTGTCCTGCTTTTCTCATGCCGTGTACACACAACTGTTTTTAATGTCATGGAAAAAACGACGTGAAAAAAAAAAATGCTTGAGAAAAGCGCGGTGACTAACACGTACGACGGCATTATAAAGGGGAAGCTCCATTCGGATGGCGCCACCCTTGGGGCTGCTTTTGCAAATTTCCTGTTAGTAAAGGTTTGATGAGAGACGATTCGTGCTTTCCAGTCTTCGTGCTTTTCAGTCTGTTACAGCGTGACGAATGTGCTATCTCCATTACAAACGCTAGTTTTACCAGAACGAGCGCTTCCGTCTCATAATTTGCTTCTGAGCATGCACGTTTTTTCCCGTCGTTAAAGCCTACACACGACTGTTTTTCAGGATTTGAAAAATGACGAGAAAAATTAGAACATGTTCTACATTTTTAATGGCCATTTTTCATGACGAGAAAAATGCTCTGGAGCCTACACGCGATCGTTTTTAATGACCAATTCGAAAATTGCATTTTTCTCGTCATGAAAAACGGTCGTGTGTACGCGGCATTAGTCAGTTTAAGGCTGGCATAAAGTGGATAAACTGTTCCTTTAACCACTTTAGTCCTGGATGATTTTACCCCCTTCCTGACCAGAGCACTTTGTACAATTTGACACTGCGTCACTTTATCTGACAATTACGCGGTCATTCGACGTTGTACTCAAACGAAATTTGCGTCCTTTTTTTCTCACAAATAGAGCTTTCTTTTGGTGGTATTTGATCACCTCTACGTTTTTTCACCTCTACAAAAAAAAAGAGCGACAATATTGAAAAACAATAATATTTTTTTTACTTTTTGCTATAATAAATACTCTCAATTTTTTGGCCAATATACTTCTACATATTTTTGGTAACAGGTGCGTTTTCTAGGCATTGCGGTGCGGCTCAGGTGCGAATTCAGGCCCATTATCTTCTATGGGCATGCATCTGATTCGCACATGTGTTGCGTTCTGATCAGGGATCATAAGGGGGAACTCCACACCAGATTTTAAATAAAAAGTGATCCAGACCTCCAAAGTATCACAACAGACATTGGCCCAGATTCAAGAAGCTATTGCGCCCGCGCAACCATAGGTTGCGCGGCGCAATAGCTGTTTTGCTCCCGCGTAGCGAATGCCCCTGATTCAGGAACATCGCTACGCGGACTGCAGCCTAGGATATGACAGACATAAGCCTCCTTATGCCTTCATTTCTCAGGCTGCATTCTTGCGTTGGCCGCTAGGGGGCGCGGCCATTGTGATCGGCGTATAGTATGCAAATTGCATACTACCACCGATTCACAAAAGTTGCGCGGGCCCTGCGCACGCAAGGTACGGAGTTTCCGTACGGCGACTTTAGCATAAGGCTGCTCCTACTCATAGTAGGCGCAGCCATTGCTAAAGTATAGCCACCCTTCCCGCTCGTGAAATTTGAATTTCACGTCGTTTACGTAAGTGATTCGTGAATGGCGCTGGACGCCATTCACGTTCACTTAGAAGCAAATGACGTCCTTGCGACGTCATTTGCCGCAATGCACGTCGGGAAAGTTTCCCGACGGAGCATGCGCTGTTCGCTCGGCGCGGGAGCGCGCCTAATTTAAATGATTCCCGCCCCCGGCGGGATCATTTACATTAGGCGCCCTTACGCAGGGCAAATTAGCATAGCGCCCGCGCAATTTATGGAGCTACTGCTCCGTGAATCGCGGGCAAATCGAAATATTTGCGTGGGCGCAGAGCAAAAATCGTTGCCCTTTGCCCACGCAAATATTGCGCGGTTCTACCTGAATCTGGGCCATTGATATTTGTCTTTGTATGGATTTGCTCACTCTTTGTTACCGTACCGGGACCCAAGAAGAGATTTATTACCAATTTTCCTGTTTTGTATAGTGTTTTACAGTGCATGGTTAATGTTTTGTTTAGCTGTGTCACAGCAATGCTCTCAGAGTACAGTCTCCTGTATGGATGATAATATAGAACAAATGTGACATACAGTAAAACCTTGGTTTGAGAGCATTTGCAAGACAAGCAACTTTTTTTTAAAAAATTTGACTTGATATACAAGCGATGTCTTGATATACAAGTATCGTCATGTCACAACTTTGCATAAAAGATAAGAACGGCGCCTCTAATGCCCCGTACACACGATCGGAATTTCCGATGGCCTAAAATCCAATGGAATTTTTTTGTCGAAACTCCGCTCAAGCTGTCTTGCATACACACTGTCGGACCAAATTCCAAACTCCAATCGAGGAACCAGGTGGATGTAATTCAATGACGCAGGTCAGATGGCCACCCTCAATGAACAGGTGGGGCAAATGTGGTCATGAAAATAAAGAAAAAATGCTCCAAATGGTGCAAATCAAACTTAAACCAATGAAGGTTTTATTTGAAAGATATATAAAAAATACAAAAAAATAACGTGAAAGTAAATAAAAAGCAGTATAGGGTGCTAGTGTAGCGGTACCGCTACACTAGCACCCTATACTGCTTTTTATTTACTTTCACGTGATTTTATGTATTTTTTTTGCCCCACCTGTTCATTGAGGGTGGCCATCTGACCTGCATCATTGAATTACATCCACCTGGTTCCTCGATTGGAGGTGTTCGTCCGAACAGGATTGATACAGCCATCACCACCTGGATCTGCGCAGAGTCCCTGGGTCTGTTGTGACCAATATGCCTTTCAGACTTGCTGTTTGTATAAACACGTAAGTCCACACCATCCGGTAAGAGTACCTATTTACTCGAATTTTTGATGATAACTACAGACAAATACACAAGATTATTATCTATTGATTTGAACTGTGCACTATTCACCATGTGGAGCAATCCATCAAGTTGCTTGGAGTTCTCACTATAAGGACTTTATTGTGTTTTTTTCTACATATCACTGGTCAAGATCTATGTTCAGACCTTTATATATTTTAGCGCTGCACTTTATTATCTATCTTGCCATATACTTTGTTTGTTTGTGTGCCAGCCGCACACCGTCCACTTATTTATTTATCGTTTAGCGCAGTTGTTTTTCTTTCTATCCAAATATTTTTATATGGACTAAAAACTGAAGGACTTATGAATAAATGGTTGTGGAACGAATCATCTGAGTTTCCATTATTTCCTATGGGGAAATTTGCTTTGCTATACAAGTGCTTTGGATTACAAGCATGTTTCCGGAATGAATTATGCTTGCAATCCAAGGCTTTACTGTATATCGTTTAATGGGATTTTTAGCTTCAGTGAAGGTTTAGGTACATTGGGCCAGATTCACAAACAGCCGGCGCAACGTATCTTTTGTCATTTAACCAGTTAAGCCCCGGACCAATATGCAGCCTAAAGACCCAAGGTGTTTTTACAGTTCGGGACTGCGTCGCTTTAACAGAAAATTGCGCGGTCGTGCGACGTGGCTCCCAAACAAAATTGGCGTCCTTTTTTCCCCACAAATAGAGCTTTCTTTTGGTGGTATTTGATCACATCTGCGGTTTTTCGTTTTTGCGCTATAAACAAAAATAGAGCGACAATTTTGAAAAAAATTCAATATTTTTTACTTTTTGCTGTAATAAATATCCCCCAAAAACATATATAAAAACATTTTTTTTCCTCAGTTTAGGCCGATACGTATTCTTCTACCTATTTTTAGTAAAAAAAATCGCAATAAGCGTTTATCGATTGGTTTGCGCAAAATTTATAGCATTTACAAAATAGGGGATAGTTTTATTGCATTTTTATTAATTTTTTTTTTTTTACTACTAATGGCGGCGATCAGCAATTTTTTTCGTGACTGCGACATTATGGCGGACACTTCGGACAATTTTGACACATTTTTGGGACAGTTGCAGTTTGGGAGTTAACCACAGGTGGCGCTGTAGGAGTTGGGGTGCACCTAGTGTGTGTTTACAACTGTAGGGGGGTGTGGCTGTAGGAATGACGTCATCGATTGTGTCTCCCTATAAAGGGTTGACACGATCGATGAGCCGCCATAGTGAAGCACGGGGAAGCCGTGTTTACATACGGCTCTCCCCGTTCTTCAGCTCCAGGGAGCAATCGCGACCGAGCGGCTATAAACAAATAGCCGCGCTGTGGTCCCGGATCGCTCCCCGAGCGGACCAGACCTCTGCATGTAGCGGGGGGGGTCCCGATCGGACCCCCCACCCGCTAATAGGCAAGGACGTACAAGTACGCCCATGTGCCTGTACGTGCCATATTGTGGACGTATATGTACATGCGGGGGTCGGGAACTGGTTAAGTTACACCGCCGCAAATTACACATGGTAGTGCCCGATCCACAAAGCACTTACCTGGAAATTTGCAGCGGTGTAACTTAAATCCGTCCGGCGCAAGGCGGGCCCAATCTAATGGGGCGAGTCCCATTTAAATTAGGCGCGCTCCCGCGCCGGACGTACTGCGCATGCTCCCGACGCGCTTTGCGCGAAGTTATGTTGCGCCGAGTTTTGTGAATCGCGACGGGTAAAAAAAGTTGCGTCGGGAAAAAAAAAGATGCGGCGGGAAAAAAAAAAATTTCAAAAAAAAATTCAAAAAAAAGCGCCGAGTAATAGACAGGTATACTTTTACAAGGTGTAATAACTTTACACTTTGTAAAAGGTACCCTATCTTTGCGCCTGCAAACTAACAACTTACGGAGACTTCACGAAGGGAAACAGCTTCGTGGATCTCCGTAAGTGCTAATTTGCATACCCGACGCGGATTTTCGACGAGAAATGCCCCCAGCGGCGGCCGCGGTACTGCATCCTAAGATCCGACAGTGTAAGTCCATTACACCTGTCGGATCTTAGGACTAGCTATGCGTAACTGATTCTATGAATCAGCCGCATAGTTAGAAACAGGGTTACGACGGCGTATCAGCAGATACGCCAGCGTAACCCTTTTGTGAATCTGGCCCATTATGTACATTGTATGTTAGCTATTTTATACTAGTAGTGACTTTGCACTAAAACACTTTGGCCCCGTACTCACGACCAAACATGTCTGCTGAAACTGGTCCGCAGACCAGTTTCAGCAGACATGTTTGGCCGTGTGTTGGCCCGAGCGGACCATTTTGGGACGGATCGGACAGGTTTCCAGCGGACAACTGTTTCCCGGACTTGTTTTAAAACAGTCCGCTGGAAACCTGTCCGCCCGGACATGTACGGTCGTCTGTACAGACCTACCGTACATGTCCTGCCGCCCGCATCCCTCGCATGCGTCGAATGACTTCGACGCATGCGTGGAAGCATTTTTAAGGCGGCCCGCCCACGTCGCCGCGTCATTGTCGCGGCGACACCGCGTCATCGACGCGGCGACACCGCGGACACGCCCCGCGTAATGTTTACGCGCGGGCTTCTGTTCGATGGTGTGTATAGCCATCGAACAGAAGTCCCCGGCCAGACATGTCCGATGGAAACGGTCTGCAGACCGTTTTCATCGGACATGTCCTGCCGTGAGTACAAGGCCTTTGGCCTGGATTCACAAAGCACTTGCGCCGACGTATCTCGAGATACGCCGCGTTAGTGCAAATATGCGCCATCGTATCTATGCGCCTGACCCACAAACTAATATACGCCTAAAAACAGGCTTCATCCGACCGACGTAACTTGCCTACGCCCGCGTAGAGTGGGCGCATATTTACGCTGGACGCATTTGGCGCTCCCATTGATTTTGTATTCACATATGCAAATGAGGGAGAAATAGTGATTCGCGAACGTACGTGCTCCCGACGCAGGCTACAAGATGTGCGCGTAAGTTGTACGTCCGGCGTAAAGTTAAGCCTCATAAAGCAGGTGTAACTCAGCAGCATCCATGCAAAGGGCTGCACCAAGGAACACAAGCCGGCATATTTTACGTAGTTTACGTTGTACGTGAATATGGCTGGGCGTAGGTTACGTTCACGTCGTAGGCAGTGATCGGACGTATCTTAGGGAGTAGTTCCGACGTGATTCTGATCATGCGCACTGGGATGCGTCCACGGGACGGCGCATGCGCCGTTCGTTATTCGAATCTGTCTGGTGCTCGGCCCATCATTTGCATGGGGTCACGACTCATTTGCATGGCTCACGCCCACTTGCGCTGACTTACACCTAAGAAACCCAGCGCAGATTTGGGAGCAAGTGCTTTGTGAATTCAGTGCTTGCCTCTCTGCGCTGCGTCGGCGTAGCGTAAAGGAGATACGCTACGGCGGCATAAATATGCGCTGCTGTATGTGAATCCGGGCCTTTTTGTTTAAGTTTACTTTAAAAATCTGTAAAATGCATAATTATAGGGTTTCATCGAATAGATATTATTCAGGTCTGTGTACAGATCCCCTCTATTACAGTAAAGTGTGCAGAGAACGAGCTGTCCTCTGTTCTAGGCCATTTTCTCTTCTGTGTTAGCGTGACTAGCTCACTGTCACGAAGAGCTGAGATCAGCAATAAACACAGCGGAAGGAGACGTGAGAGAGGGAGATGGACTTTGTTAACATTTAGTTGGAAGTCTTCATAAAGATTTAAGATGGCAAAGCATCAGGAGTATCAAAAGTCACATCCGTGAAAGGTACTGTCATGCTGAGATGTCCAGCTACAGTATGACCACGTATATTATATAACTGAGCCTTTAGTGCATGCACCGCCCCGGGTCAGAAAGGGGAGACTTTCATCCACAATATCATGCTGGACAGGGGCGTCGTTAGGGGTGGGCTAAGGAGGCTGGAGCCCCGAATGGGCCGCCAAAAAGCCCCGAGTCTCGGGCATGCAGTGTTTAATTACGAGCCCCGAGTGCCGCTGAGCAGGGACCATTCTGTAGCCGAGCGCCGCCGAGTGACACAGCAGGTCCCGCCTTCTGGAGCCTGCAGTGCCTATGATGGACGTCCCACTGGTCCAATCCGGGACCGCGGGACGTGTGACGTCCATCATAGGCGCCGCAAGCTCAGAAGGCGGGAATTTACAATGCTGCCCGGCGCGCCATGTCACATCCCTCTCCCTGCTCGGTTCGGCGGCTCTCCTTTCTTCTTGAGCCTTCTCTGGCTGCACACCACGGTCATGTCAAACCTGGGGGTCCTGAGCACACACGCAGCCAAACTGCTGCAAAAGATTTGTTATGCTCTTCTCTCTCCCCAAGGAGTTCAAAAGGTTCACCGCGGTGCAGAACAAGAAAGCCATTGAAAGGCTGCAGCAATTTGTCACACCGCGCCACTCCACCGCGCCCGCAAGCCCCCCCCCCCCCCCCCGATGCCGGCTTTGTGGCTGAAGCCCCTAGTCTTTTTGCCACCTGGCAATGCCCCTGATGCTGGATCAGGTGAGTAGAAGACAAACAGGGGGTCTGGGGATAAGACAAGGTACAATATACAGTAAGTGGCACCGCAAATGTGCAGTTGTACTTTAACTATCACTTTCTCGCTCATCTCAAGCCTCTTTCCCTGTCATTGCAGCAAATAAATCTGAATTTTTCCTCTTCTCCTCCACTCCTTTCCCATGTTCTCATTCTTTCTCTCCTCTCATTAATTACAGTTCTCTCCCTCCGCTCCTCTCTTATGCTCTTTTCTCCTCTGCTCACATACACCTCTCTCCTCTGCTCCCTTCTCTCCACTCTGCTGCTTTCTTTTATTCTCCTCTCCCATGTTCTTGTTCCTTCTCTTCTCTGCTCACCTACACTTATCTCCATTTCTCTTCTATGTTCATCTCCTCTCCTCTGCTTTCTTCTCCTCTTCTTTCCAATGCGCGTGTTCCTTTTCTCCTCAGCTCACGTACACTAAGCTCCTCTCCTCTGCTCCCTTCTCTCCTCTCTGCTGCTTTCTTTTATTCTCCTCTCCTATGTCCTTGTTCCTTCTTTTCTCTGCTCACCTACACTTATTTCCACTCCTCTTCTACCTCCTCATCTGCCCCCTTTCCTCCACTCTTCTCTCCCATGTTCTTGTTTCTTTTCTCCTCTGCTCACCTACACGTATCCCCCCTCCTCTGTTTTCTTCCACTTTCCTCTCCCATGCTCTTGTTCCTTCTCTCCTCACCTACATTTTCTCCCCTCTTGTGCTCCCTTCTTTCCTCCACTCTCCAACACTTATCCCTACTCTTCTGCCCCCCTTTCCTCCACTCTTCTCTCCCATGTTCTTGTTTCTTTTCTCCTCTGCTCACCTACATATATCCACCCTCCTCTGTTTACTTCCACTTTTCTCTCCCATGCTCTTGTCCCTTCTCTCCTCATCTACATTTTTCTCCCCTCCTGTGCTCCCTTCTCTTCTCTTCTCTGCTTTCCTCAACTCTCCCCTCCAATGCTTTCCTTTCTTCTTTCCTCTCCTCACCAACACTTATCCCTACTCTTCTGCCCCATTTTCCTCCACTCTCCTCTCCCATGTCATGCTTCCTCCTGTCCTCTACTCTCCTTTCCATCCTCTCCCGCTATTTCCTCTCCTCCCCTCACTTTTCCTTTTTTTTTCTTCCTCTCCTTTCCACACTTTTACTCCATTCCAAACTTTTCTTGCCTCAGCCTTCTCTTCTCTTGTCCTGGCCATTTCTTTCTCCCTCACCTTCCATTTGTCTCCTCACAATTCCATCAATTCCTTTTCCAAATTCCCTTGTCTCTATTTTCTCCATTACAAACCCTCTCTTCTGCATCCTCCATAACTCTTGTGCCCCTATTTTCTCCATATCTGTTTTCTAGAAACTCTTCTCCCAATCTTTGTTTTACAAATTAATATTTACTGTAGGGAACACCCATAAAGAAACCATCCCCACCGTGAAACATGGTGGTGGCAGTATCATGCTGTGGGGATGCTTTTCTTCAGCAGGGACAGGGAAGCTGGGCAGAGTTGATAAGAAGATGGATGGAGCCAAATACAGGGCAATCTTAAAATAAAACCTGTAAGGCTACTTTCACACTGGGGCGCTTTGCAGGTGCTATAGCGCTAAAAATAGCGCCTGCAAAGCGCCCTGAAAGAGCCTCTTCTCTCACTCCAATTTGAAAGCCCAAATGCTTTCACACTGGAGCGGTGCACTGGCAGGATGCTCATAAATGTCCTGCCAGCCGCATCTTTGAGGTGATGTAGGAGCTCTTAAAGCACCCGCTGCAGTGGCACTTTGTGGGTGGTTTTAACCATTTTTCATCCACTAGCGAGGGTGAAAAACGGCGGTAAAGAGCTGCTACAAATAGTGGCGCTTTACCACCGAAGGCACAATGCCCCAGTGTGAAAGTAGCCTATATTGTCTGCAAAGCGCCTCAGTGTGAAAGTAGCCCAAACATACAGCCAGGTATACAATGGAATGGTTTAGAATAGATCAAAGCATATTCATGTGCTAGAATGGCCCAGTCAAAGTCCAGACCTAAATCCAAATTCAAAATTGTTTTGTTTGGACTCATCGGTGAAAAAAAATGGAACATGTTTTAAAATTTTCTTATGGTTAAAAAACCGATAGAAAAAAACGATCGTCTGTGGGGAAATCCATCGGTCAAAAATCCACGCATGCTCAGAATCAAGTCGACGCATGCTCGGAAGCATTGAACTTCATTTTTCTCAGCACGTCGTCGTGTTTTACGTCACCGCGTTGGACACAATTGGATCTATAACCGATGTAGTAGGCAAGACTGATGAAAGTCAGCTTCATCGGATATCTGATGAAAAAATCCATCGGTCCGTTTTCATCAGACGAACCGATCGTGTGTACAGGGCATAACAGGTTTTCTTCTAAGATTGACCTGTATGTGGCTCCATCCATCATTCCATCAACTCTGACCAGCTTCCCTGTCCCTGTGGAAGAAACATTATGCTGCCACCACCATGTTTCACGGTGGGGATGGTGAGTTCAGGGTGATGTACAGTGTTTGTTTTCCGCCACACATAGCCTTATGCCGCGTACAGACGGTCGTTTTTTGTGATGAAAAAAACCCGACGTTTTAAATCATGAAATAAAACGACGTTTTTGAAACTTCATTTTTAAAAACGACGTTGCCTACACACCATCGTTTTTCAAAATGCTCTAGCAAAGCGCGGTTACGTTCAGCACGTACGACGGCACTCTGTTCCATTGAAGCTCGCTTCATAACTTGCTTCTGAGCATGCGCGGGTTTAAAAACGTCGTTTTGCCCACACACTATCATTTTAATTGACACAAAGAACGACGTTTTGAAAAACGACACCATTTTTTTTTTTTTGTCGTTTTTCAGAAGACATAAAACAACGTTTTCCCCACACACGGTCATTTTAAATGACGTTTTCAAAAACGTTGTTTTTTTTCATCACAAAAAACGACCGTCTGTACGCGGCATTATGCTTTTAGGCCAAAAAGTTAAATTTTGCTCTCATCTGACCAGAGCACCTTCTTCCACATGTTTGCTGTTCTCGCAATCTGCAAACTGTACTTCCAATGGCTTTCTTCTTGTCACTTTTCCATAAAGGACAGATTTGTGGAGTGCATGACTGAGGCCTCGTACACACGACCGAACATGTCTGCTGAACCTGGTCCGCGGACCAGTTTCCGCGGACATGTTCAGTCGTCTATACGGCCGACCGGACAATTTTCCGGCGGATCGGACAGGTTTCCAGCGGACAAATGTTTCTGCTGGAAGAAACATGTCTGCTGGAAGCCTGTCCGTCGGACATGTTCGGTCGTCTGTACGACTCACCGGACATGTCCGCTCGGCCGAAAGCCCTCGCATGCGTCGAAGTGATTCGACGCATGCGTGGAAGCATTGACCTTCCAGGGTCGCGCACGTCGCCGCGTCATCGTCGAGGCGACGGTGAGGCCACGTCGCCACGTTCGACGTCCGCGGGAAATTTGGTCTGATGGTGTGTACAGCCATCAGACCAAAATCCGCCAGCGGACATGTCCGATGAAAATGGTCCGCGGACCGTGCTTTTATTTCTTGCCCAACATGGCAAACAGTTAACTTGAGGTAGACAGAAATAGGTTGGTGAAAGAAGAATTTGCAGATTCAGGCCTATGGATAAACGGAAGCAGTCCTGCCTCCAATGGGACTTTAACTCACGTCGCCACTCCAGCCGGAGTGGGTAAAGTGTACCTGGACAGGCCTCTCACACCGACCTGGCAGCCAGAGTATCACTTAGAACTTCTGAGAAGGAACAAGTCTCTGCCACCGACTCGGCTCTAGTAGAGTTAGAATTAGGAGCGGAACCTCTGCCACACACCCTTTACTCAGGAACGTGGACAATAGAGCAAATCCTCTCAGCGAATACAATTTGCCTGAATCTTCCTCAGGTAGACTTCTTAGTTTGGGATCACCGACTGACAAGTGGCAGCATACAACTTCTCAGTGTCCGGCCACCCAGATCCCCGATGGTTCGTCTAAGCCCTGTTGGATCACCTGCCTCCGGGCTCACCTCAGACCGACTCCCCACCGAACAGCATAACTCGCTTGGGATCTTCCTCATAGAATGTGGGGACCCAGTAAGTCACTGGGGCCCCTTTGCAGCTTTAGGTGCTCCGGGCCATGAGGACCCAGAGTCAGGAACTCCGCGTAGCACATACGCCCCGGCCTGGTAGGCCATATCGCCGGGGCCCGTGATGTGCGCACACCCTAAAGGTGAGTGCTGCACCTGGAACCAGGAACGGGTGAAGGACCTCACAAAATGGCGTCTGCCCTAGAAGTACCCTCCCCCAGCATGCCCCACGAGGGAGAAACTCCTCTGATTGGCGGCTGGCAGGAAGGTGCCACCGCCTGGACCCCTCTGGCGCCACCTGTTATCCAAAGATGAAACGGTATCTTTGGAACACAGAATGGAACCACAGAACAGCCCAGCCTAGCAGAAACCCAATTTAGCAAATCAACATGGATGAGAGCAACGTAAACTCTCTCATCCCCCTCTAAATTTAAAGTGGAGGCTCACCCAAAATATAAATTTTTAACATTAGATTGAGGCTAATTAAGGGGAGCAGAAATGGGTATTTTTTTTTCAAATCAATGCCGTACTTACCGTTGTAGAGATAGATGTTCTCCCGCCGCTTCCGGGTATGGGCTGCGGGACTGGGCGTTCCTATTTGATTGACAGCTTTCCGACCATCGCATACAGCGCGTCACGAGTTTCCGAAAGTAGCCGACCGTCGGTGCGCAGGCGCCGTATAGAGCCGCACCGACGTTCGGCTTCTTTCGGCAACTGGTGACGCGCTGTATGCAAACGTAAGGTTCTCTAACACACCTTTGAGGGCTTCACAGAACATCTGTATTTATACTGAGATTACAAACAGGTGGACTCTGTTTACTAATTAAGTGACTTCTGGAGGCAATTAGTTCCACTAGATTTTATTTAGGGGTATCAGAGTGAAGGGGGGCTGAATACAAATGCACGCCACACTTTTCACATATTTATTTGTGCTGGTGACATAATATCCCAATAAAATACATTTTCGTTTTTGGTTGTAAAATGACCAAAATAGAAATTTGAAGGGTATGAATCATTTCTCAAGGTACTGTATTTACTAAAATAACTACATGTCCATGTTCTGTGTACTGTAGGAGACCAGATATAGTGAATGCAGGGTTAGTAACACCTTAAAGTATCCGTATCGCTCACAATAGAGGCAAATACAGTAATGAAGGGTCTGGCGTGTTCTTAGAATTGCATGTCATTTAAATTCTGCAACGTTTTCGGTCAATCTGATCCTTTTTCCATTCGGAGTCACAAATGATTGAAGTAAAGATAATGGACCATATTCTCATAGAAGTTACGATGGAGTATCTCAGGATACTCCATCGTAACTCCCTTTTTTGGCCAGTGTATCTATGCGACTGATTCTTAGAATCATTTTCGCATAGATACACTTAAGATCCGCCATCTGTAAGTCACTTACACTGGCGGATCTTAAATGTAATGACGCCGGCCGCCGCTAGATGGCATTTACGTGAAGGACTCATTTGCGTATGCAAATGATCCTTCTACGCCGATTCACGAACGAGTTCGCGTCGCGTAACCGTCGCTAACGTCGTTTGCGTAAGCGGAAAGTTACTCCTGCTATATGAGGAGTAAGTTTCCGCAAGTCCCACGTAGGCCATGTTACGGATGGCGTCGGGTCCGCGTCGTGTTTTTTCGTCGGGTACGTCGTTTCCGTAAGTCGTTCTTGAATACGACTTTACGTCAATGACGCACACGTCGGCGTCATTGAAGTTTTCCGCCGAGAACTGGAGCATGCGCACTGGGCTTTTTGAAGCCCGGCGCATGCGCAGTTCATTAGAATCGGGGGCGCGCTTAATTTGAATACAAGCCGCCCCCTTGGAGATCCGCCAGGCTACGCCGGGGCATTTACACTCCGCCGTCCCAACTTACGGAGCAAGTGTTTGGGGAATACAACACTTGCTCCTGTAAGTTGGGACAGCGGAGTGTAAGTGCCTTAAGCGCAGCCCGCAGATTTTTAGAGAGAATATGGGCCAAAAACGTGGTTGTAAACCCTTTACAACCACTTTATGCTACAGGTAAGCCTATAATAAGGCTCACCTGTAGCTACCCCAGATACCTGTACCTCCTAAACCTGCACGGTTTAGGAGATATCCCCTGTCCCCTGCATGTGCAGAGAACGTAAATGGCGTCCAGCGCCATTCACGATTTACTTACATAAACGACGTAATTTTTAAACATCGCGACGCGGGAACGACGGGTATACTTAGCATTGGCCGCCCCTGCTAATAGCAGGAGCAGCCTTACGCGGAACCCGACGAACGTAAACGACGTAAACTGCGTACGTAGGGCACGCGTACGGTTGTGAATCGGCGTTAGTATGCAATTTGCATACTCTACGCTGACCACTACGGGAACGCCACCTAGCGGCCAGCGTAAGAATGCAGCCTACGATACGACGGCATAAGAGCCTTATGCCAGTCATATCTTAGGCTGCAGTCGGCACATGCGCACTGGGGCAAACTGAAGCCCTAGGTGCCGTTGCTTCAGTCCGTGTGCCGACCGCATGCGTGGGAGTGACGTCATCGTGGCTTCGGCCAATCATAGCGCCGGAGCCGCGATATCCGGATGAAAGCATCGGGAGAGATGTCGGCGGCCGGAGGGGGAGATGTGGACCGCTGCGGTGGCTTCGGTCTGAGGTAAGTAATTCACAATGAGCTAGTATGCTATGCTAGCTCATTATACCTTTGTCTTGCAGGGGATTTTTTTCATAATTTTTTTTTAGGATTTACACAACCACTAGTATTGTTTGGAGACAGCTTGGTAGAAGCAAAGCTTTCTGAAAGAATATGGAGGCTTCCATTGCTGACTTTTTCTTCTGAAAATACTAGTTGCCTGGTTGTCATCATAATCTAGTGACTGGAATACTTTCTGGGTAAATGATCCAGAACACCTTTGCAGATCAGGAGTGCTGACCTCACTCTTATTTTCTAAACGGCGTGGGTAATCCAAGCCTGGGACTCAGAAGTGATTTCAGCCCAACAGCCAGGCAACTAAAATGGGGCCAAGGCTCAGTATTTGATTTAAAGTCGACCTTTCAATAACTTTACGAGTCTGAATTAGAGGCTGATCATTGTCAGAGATTTGTGAACACAGCCAAGAGCTGTGACATCTCTGTCCAAGACACGGATGCTGTCTTTAGACTGAAGGCACTGGCCTTCTGGGGGAGGAAAGGAGATAAAAGCTAATCATTGTATAAGATTTGTGAACAGAGCCAAGGAATGCACAGGCAACAGAATTTATACGGCTGTCTCTGAGTCAGTATCTCAATCCAAGACGTAGATGCTGTCCTAAACATATATGGTGCTGGCAGGGCTGGTGCAAGAATTTGTGACACCCTAGGCGAAACCTAATTTTGCCGCCTCCCCCCCTTGGTTCCACCCGGACTACACCCCCTTTGCCCTGTCCATGTATACCCCCAACTTTTTAATGAAGGGCCCATCAATGCAGCCTTACCAGCTCCTATCAATATCAGCCTCATCAGCGCCCATCAATGCAGCCTCTCCAGCGCCCATCAATGAATGTTTGCTTGCTTCCGTTTACTGGGTGGGGGGAGGAGAAGACCTGTAAGTGAATAAACCGGTCTGTTGCCCTGCCTGACAGTGCCGTGTGGCAGAGTTGTGTAAATCTCAGGACTGGATGAACAGCAATACAAATCATTTGGCAGGTAAAACAGCTCCCATATATGTATTTCATCTGTAGATGTATCTGTTTGCCTGGTTTTTACCCCTTAGGGCTCTCTCTTATTTGCCATACCTCCCAACTTTCTAAGAAGGGAATGAGGGACACCTATTAGCAAAAGTATGCAGGCATAGGACACACCCCTTGCCACACCCCCTTAACCACTTCCTGACGGCCGTACGACTTTATACGGCCGCAGGGTGGTTCTACTTCTCTGAGCCGCCGTGTTTTTACGGCCTCCGCTCCTCCTGGCCACTGGGGGGCGCGCACACACGCCCGCCGCATCACTGGGGATGCCGATGCGCGTGCCTGGCGGCCGCGATGTCCGCCAGGCTCCCGCGATCGGCGGTTACAGAGACAAGGATGTGGATCTGTGTGTGTAAACACACAGCTCCACGTCCTATCAGGGGAGAGAGGAGACCGATCTGTGTCTCTTGTACATAGGGACACAGATCGGTCACCTCCCCCAGTCAGTCCCCTTCCCCCATAGTTAGTAACACTCACTAAGGTATACATTTAACCCCTTCTTCACCTCCTAGTGTTAACCCCTTCAATGCCAGTCACATTTATACAGTAATTAGTGCATATTTATAGCACTGATCGCAGTATAAATGTGAATGGTGTCAAAAGTGTCCGATGTGTCCGCCATAATGTCGCAGTACCGATAAAAATCGCAGATCGCCGCCATTACTAGTAAAAAAAATAAAAATAATAATAATTCTGTCCCCTATTTTGTAGGCGTTATAACTTTTGCGCAAATCAGTAGCTTATTGCGATTTTTTTTTTTTTTTTTTTTTTACCAAAAATATGTAGAATACGTATCGGCCTAGACTGAGAAAAAAAAATATTTTTTTTCAAAATTGTCGCTCTATTTTTGTTTATAGCGCAAAAAAAAAAAAAACGCAGAGGTGATCAAATACCACCAAAAGAAAGCTCTATTTGTGGGAAAAAAAGGACGTCAATTTTGTTTGGGAGCCACGTCGCGCAACCGCGCAATTGTCAATTAAAGCGACGCAGTGCCGAATCGCAAAAAGTCCTCTGGTCAGGAAGGGGGTTTAAGTGCCCAGTAAGGAAGTGGTTAAAGGAGAATTATACCAAGAAAACATTATTGGTTCTTTTTTTACCACTACGATTCCTTTATACTGGTTTTTGGAATTTTCAAATGCAGAAATTTAGAAATTGGTTAAAAGATTTAGCATTGGAAAAAAAAAATTGGTGGTGCATTTTTTATACAACTATATAGATCAGACCAAAATGAGAGACAAATGAGGAGGAAAGAGGGACATTGTTCCAAATCGGGGACAGTCCCTCAAAATTATTATTATTATACAGGATTTATATAGCGCCAATAGTTTGCGCAGCGCTTTACAACATCGGGGAAGACAGTACAATTACAATACAATTCAATACAGGAGGAATCCGTTAGAGCTTACCATCTAGAATGGAGGGTCGAGTGGAACAAAGGGACAGTTGGGAGCTGTAATATTTGCTGTGCCATCTGAAGAGTGATTTTCAGAGGGCATTTGGTAGGTAGTGTGGAGGGGTTATATTGCCTTCTCACCGCCTGATTTAACCCTGTAATACCGCACTGCAATCATATGCATTGCACCCGGCCCTACTGAACTCAAAGGGCAAGTTTGACAAGTGATGCCGATTGTCAAATGTAGTTAAAATGGCCACAGATGCAGCATGTACACAGTTCTGGTGGACGGCCAGGGGGCAGTAAAACCACGGCTCAACCGCCTGATTTTACTGCCCACTGGCTACCAATCCAAAGGATCCTTTTAGTAGTGTAAAGGGCTTGGTAACACCACAATCCCTTCATTCACTGCATGTTTCTGTAGTGCGTTTACATATGTTTGCAGTTCTTTTTTGCAATTTAAAAAAAAAACGTGCATTTCAATGCAGAAAAATGCAGCATTCTGTACTTTTCTCTTCCGTTCACGGACGGACACAGCAGCATCTTGACCTTAGGGTGTTATCCTCCTTTCTAGGAGATTGACTAGGCAGAAAAACAGCATGTTAAGTTTTAAACACACCACACAGTACTGTACCTCCCAGGGGGCAGTTCCCCCGGGTACACCCCCCACTCTCTGCTCTGCAGCTTCAGTTTTTTTCTGCCTAGCAAAGGAGAATGACATGGCTCCTCTGGGCCCATGTGGTCTGGTGATTTTTTCTTGCTTTTTCTTTTTTGTGTTCATACATTTTTGGATCCGGAGATCTGCAAAAAAACTGCAGACTGGGTGACAGGCTGGATCTTCGATCCTTGTAGTCCCCCCAAGTTCCCCCCATCGAGCGCGTGCCGGCCCTTAGCTACGCGCTGGGCCGTCCATGACATGCCCCGTTGCTCCAGGGGTGGCCGGTGAGCTATACGCTCCAGGGAACACATGTGACCGGGCTCTATGTCCGTGTCACAGTGTGCCGGGCCGACAACCATGCCGTAACTGTGTGGACGTTGGTTCTGTCCGGGATGCCTCCAGCCGGTGGTTGCAGGACGGGTAAGTAGCAGTCCCCTTGCTTTGGCAGGGTGGTGCGGCTGGTGCAATCCTGGGGAGGTCGATTAGGTCTGCCCTGCTTTCCTCTCTCCCTTTCTTTCCCTCCTTTTCCCACTTTCTGGGTGGCGGGGTAGGCCGTGAGGTGGTGGGTCCGCCTGGGGGGCTCCATCCAGTGGCTGGGGGCTGTGTCTGCTTAGGGGGTGCTGTTTTGCTGCCGTGTGTGCGGGGGGGACCTGCCAGGGGGTCCCCGGTGTTTTTACTGCTGTGTGCGTATTTTTTATTACAATCGCGGCCGCCATTTTGGCGGCGCCGGGCGCCTTTATTGGAGATCGGCGGCCATTTTCTTGTAGCCCACATGCTCTTTTTGCATGTCGGTGGCCATTTTGGAAGGGGTTTTTGCCTTTGCGGCTGCAATAACGGTGCAAACGGCTCCAGCACACTTCCTGAGGGACGGCACAGCACGGAACAGCGCTCTGGGGCAGACAGCAGCAGTACAGGCCTGGTCGGGTGGTGAGTCCTCTGGGGGGTCCCCTGTTCTCTGCTGCGGCCGGGAGGGTGGCCTGTGGGTCTTGCCTTGCATTCCAAGGGTGGCAAAAGGGTGGGTCAGCCTGGCGTCCAAACCAGATGCTTCTCCCCCAGACATGCCAGAGTTAACCCTTAGTGCCCCTGTTCCTGCGGCCTCTGTGGATGCTATGACGGCAGTCCTAGAGGCGTTTGTTGCCAGGATTGAAGCGGCGCGTGGCCAGAGGGGGGTAAAAAGTGCCTCTGACACGGATTTGGGCCCAGCTACTACTCCTGGTTCCGAGGTGTCAGAGGATGCAGGCCTAGTCCACATGGACAGTAAGGATGAATCTGCATCAGGGTCAGCGCATGAAAGGGCGCTAGTGGGAGCTCTTATCACTGTGGTGCGGGATACTCAGAAAATGGAGGATTCGGCGGAGACATCAGAGATGTTGGTCCCTTTTGGGTTCCACAAGCCGGCCCCCACTGCAAAAGTGTTTCCTTGTGTGCTCCTTATCTGGAAAAGTTTTTGTACAAGGAATGGGATCGGCCGCAAAAGTTTTTTTCTGTTCCAAAATGCTTTGTGGTCCGTTATCCTTTTGAGGAAGATTTCCTGAAAAAATGGACCTCTCCTCCGTCAGTGGACCCCCCTGTGTACAGACTGAAAAAAGCTACCACTTTACCTGTGGAGGGGGCTCCCGCTTTCAATGACCCTGCAGATAGGAGAGCTGAGGCTGTGGCCCGCTCCATGTTCACGGTGGTGGGGTCGGCGGTGAGACCGGTCTTGGCCGGGGCTCTAGTGTCACAGACACTTACTGAACGGGCAAAGTTGTTGCTTCAGGAGTTGGAGGAGCATCAAGCCCCTCCGGACTGTGTGGCGCTGGCCGACCAGTTGGTGCAGGGCCTAAAATTTGTCTGTGAGTCAGCCCTGGATACGCTTCCCTTGATCTCCAGGGCCTCGGTCTACGCGGTGGTGTTGCGCCGCCTTGTCTGGCTGAAGTGTTGGTCTGCGGATCAGTCTTCTAAGAAGGCCTTGGTGGATTTACCCTTTAAGGGTAAAAGGCTTTTTGGGGCTTCTCTAGGTGACATCATAAAAGATGCCACGGAGGTAAGAGCACTCAGCTCCCACAATCTGGTAAAGGTAAGGAGCCTCGCCATAGGCAGGGGCCCTCCTTTACCGCCCCCAAGCATTTTTTTTGTCTGCCCGGTGCTGCAGGTAAACGTTCCCAGGGCGCTAAGGCGCCCGCTGAAGGGCAGAAGCGCCCCTGGTTCTGCAAGCCCAACAAGCCTGCGGAAAAACCTGCTTCCGCATGAAGGTCTGCCCCCACCTGCCTCTCGGGTGGGGGGCCGGCTTTGTGAATTCGCAGGTAGGTGGATGTCTCGTCTTTCCGACCTGTGGGTTTGCAAAGTAGTTTCCTCGGGGTACAAGATAGAGTTTCTCTCTTGTCCGCCAAACAGATTTTTTCCTTCCAACCTCCAGCTTCCTCCGGGTCGTCGGGAGGCCCTGTTTGGGGCTGTTCAGGATCTGCTGGTCAGGGGGGTGATCGTGCCGGTTCCCTTACTGGAACGGTTTCAGGGGTTTTACTCCAATCTGTTTGTAATCCCTAAGAAGGAAGGGGTCCGTCCAACCCTGGATCTCAAGGCCCTGAACTGTTTTGTCAGAGTGCAAAAGTTCAGGATGGAGTCGGTTCGCTCTGTAGTAGCGGCACTCCATCAAGAGGACTTCCTGGCGTCCTTGGATATCAAGGACGCGTACTTGCATATCACCATATGTGCAAAGCACGAGAGATTTCTGTGCTTTGCGGTTGGGGAGGACCACTTTCCTTTGGCGGCGCACTCTCTGGTGCGTACGTTTGTGCAGGGGGTTCGGCATGTGGCCCCTCCTGTGCATCCTCCACTGCCTCCGTGGGACTTGAATTTAGTCCTCTCGTGCTTCAAAAGCCTCCGTTTGAGGACATTAGGGAGATCCCTTTATTGACTCTTTCCCAGAAGGTGGTTTTTCTGGTGGCAATTACATCGGTCAGACAGGTGTCTGAATTAGCGGCCTTGTCTTGCAAGGCTCCTTACTTGGTCATCCACAGGGATAAGGTGGTGCTGCGACCGCAGCTGTTGTTCCTTCCTAAGGTTGTTTTGGCCTTTCACATTAATGAGGACATTGTTCTTCCATCCTTGTGTCCTCGGCCGGCAAACCCAAAAGAGGCTGCGTTGCATTCCTTGGATGTGGTTCAAGCCCTACCCGTGTACCTGTCTGTTACGGCTCCGTTTTGGAGGTCGGATTCACTGTTCGTGTCGGTGACTGGTCCTAAGAAGGGTCTGGCGGTCTCAACGGCCACCATTTCTAGGTGGATCAGGCAGGTCGTGCTTCAGGCCTATGCCTTAAAGGGGTGGGCGCTCCCCTTCCCGGTTACGGCGCAATCGACCAGGGCAATTGGTGCCTCTTGGGCTTTCCGCCATCAGGCGTCTGTTTTACAGGTGTGTAAGGCAGCGACTTGGTCGTCAGTCCACACCTTCTCAAAGTTTTACAAGGTGGATGTGAGTGCATCTTCAGATGCCTCCTTCGGCCGCAAGGTTTTGTAGGCGGCGGTTTAAGGTTGAAGTTCCTCCGTTGAGGAGCTCTGGTTTGTTTGGGGTGAAGTTGGTTTGCTGTGTTTTTCCCACCCCTCGATTTTTTGACACTGCTTGGGGAAGTCCCTAAGGTCAAGATGCTGCTGTGTCTGTCCATGAACGGAAGAGAAAATAGGATTTTTGTACTCACCGTAAAATCCATTTCTCTGAGTTCATGGACGGACACAGCACCCACCCCTCATTTGTTTGTACTGCTTGTTTACGAACTGAGGCTGCAGAGAGTGTGGGATGTACCCGGGGGAACCGCCCCCTGGGAGGTACTGTACTGTGTGGAGTGTTTAACACTTAACATGCTGTTTTTCTGCCTAGTTAATCTCCTAGAAAGGAGGATAATACCCTAAGGTCAAGATGCTGCTGTGTCCGTCCATGAACTCAGAGAAATGGATTTTGCGGTGAGTACAAAAATCCTATTTTTTTAAACAAACATGAAAGCACTGCAAACTGTAAATGAGGCTCATTGAAATACAATGATTTGTCTTGCATATGCATCTGTACTGCATTTAAAAAGACACACAACTGCATCTGGTGTAAAGGAACCCTAATGCCCTGTACACACGATTGGAATTTCCGATGGGATAAAATCTGATGGAATTTTCCGTCGAAATTCCAATCAAACTGTCTTGCATACACACTGTGAGACCAAATTCCGACCGTCCAAAAATGCGGTGACGTAAAACACTACGACGAGCCAAGAAAAATTAAGTTCAATGCTTCCGAGCATGCGTCGACTTGATTCTGAGCATGTTTTTTTCTCTGTCGAAGTTCCACACAGGCGATCGGAATTTCCGATAGGATTTTTTACCATCGGAAAAAAATAAAACATGTTCTATTTCTAAACTCCGATGGAAAAAATTCCGATGGGGCCCACACACAGTCGGAATATCCGATGAAAAAATTCCGTCTGACTTTTTTCATTGGAAATTCCAATCGCGTGTACAAGTCATAAGGCTCGATTCACATCTATGAATTTTTTGTGCTTTTTGCATCATGCTGGACTACAGAAACGTGTTTCATAGAAAACCATGTTAAATGGACTGTCGGGAAAATCTGCAAAATGCAAAAAGCACTAAAAATGCATCTGGTGTAAACACAAAGCTTCACTGAATCTTTAGGGTCTGTTTACATCAAAAGCATTTTTAGTGCATTTTGCAGATTTGCCCGACAGTCTGTTTTGTGGAGCTGCAAGTCCCGGTTTTGGTCGCCTCCGCAGCAGGGGAGCAGATCACCCATGTAAGAGGTCCTCATATTACTATCTTTATATAAGATTTATATATCTTGTAGATGTCAGGTCTTCATTAGGACTGAAAGACATTCTAGAATCTGGCTTCCAATCTGGAAGGGAACATTGATTGCGGCAGATGCAATCGCAGGCAATATCAGGCAGACAATCGAGGATCTCAGATCAGGACGTCTCTGAAGACGCACTCCCAGGTGAAGGTGATGTCCGAGGCAGATAAGAGAAAAATGGCGGCGCGGTGGGTTGATTAATGGTGGTGCGCACGGTTCACTAGAGTCTTTATGAAGGACTGAATAGGTTTTTCTTGTACATTGTGTCTTTCCATAACTCAGCTGTTTTCCCCATGTCAGTTCAGCACAAATGAGCTGCGACTTATGGTAATGAATTGTCAGGCAAAGCATGGCTGTCAGTTAACATGCTTTTTAAAGCACTCTACCATAATATTACTTTATCGTTATTTGGAGGAAAGTAGAAGCTTCTGATGGATGATACGACTGTTAGCGACCCAACGGGATTGGTCCACCAATGCGGCGATCACAGAACGAGCTTCTGTAATTGGCTGGGGCAATGGAAAAGTATGATTGGCTGTTGCTGTTTTTTTTTTTTTTTTTTTATTTCTTCCCCGTCTATGGCAGAGCTGACATGGAGCGCTAACTGGAATATCCATTATTTAAACAACATTGGTTCCAGAGGAGCAAATATGAGTTTCAGCCCTAGACTGGAATGAGGCAGAGGAATGCAATTCAAGGCAAACGCAGCTCGGAATAACAACTCCGACAGACTCCGTGCTCCGTGCAGAATAACAACCCAGATTTAACCTTTTCATTGCTTATGGGTCCTGTGTAGCATTTCACACCAACATAAAAAAGAATTCCACTAGCCAATGTTAAAAGGAAAATCACAATATCACATAATGCCATCATTTAAAGCAGAACTCCAGACAGAAATAACAAAATAAAAATTAATAGGTCTTTAAAAATATAATAGGAAAACCAGCTTTTGCTGCAATATTCAGCTTCAGCCCAGATATCCATCCTGCAGTACTTCTTTCTGCCACTAGTCGTCCTCAGTCTTATGGCCAGCATCATTCAACCCACTGCCTTTAAGCTTTGATTGTCCTGGACCCGCCCCCAGCCTGTGACTGAACAGTGAAAAGAAAAGCAGCAAAGGGCCAAGCTCATTATTCTATCACTCTACTTTCTCCTCTTATCCGCATTCTTTTTGTCCACTAGATAATGTTGGTATGGAAAATCACTGCATGATATAATGCCATCATTTAAAACAGAACTCCAGGCAAAAATAACAAGCTAAAATGAATAGGCCATTAAAAGATTTAATAGGAAAACCAGAAATTGATTCAATGTTTTCCTTCAATCCAGAGATCCACCCTGCAGTACTTCTTTCTGCCACTAAATGTCCTCAGTCTTATGGCCAGCATCATTTAACACACTGCCTCTGAGCTTTGGTTGTCCTGGACCCACCCCCAGCCTGTGACTGGACAGTGAAAGCAGAAGCAGCAGAGTGATATGCTCATTGTTTTGTCACTCTGCTTTCTTCTCCTATCAGCATGCTTATTTCCCAGTACCTAATGTTAGTATGGAAAATCATAATGCCATCATTTAAAGAAAAACTCCAGGCAAAAATAACAAGATAAAAATGAGTAGGTCATTAAATAATGTAATAAAAAAAAATATTTCGCTTCAGTCCAGAGATCCACCCTGCAGTACTTATTTCTGCCACTAGATGCCCTCGGTCTTGTGGCCAGCATCATTTATCCTGGCTTCCTCTGGCTCTCACTCTCACATACCGGTCACTGGAAGTTCAACATGACTGGCACCTCATGGCAAAGAACTCTCTGAAGATCTAAAAAAAAAAAAGAATTGTTGCTCTACATAAAGATGGCCTAGGCCAGTGGTCATCAACCTTGTCCTGCAGGGCCCACTAACAGGCCAGGTTTGCAAGATAACTCAAATACATCACAGCTGATATCATTTGCTCCTCAGTGATTGCAGTATTCTAGACTGCATCTCCCCAAGGTAATACGTAAAACCTGGCCTGTTAGTGGGCCCTGCAGGACAGGGTTGATGACCACTGGCCTAGGCTATAAGAAGATTGCCAAGACCTGAAACTGAGCTGCAGCACGATGGCCAAGACCATACAGAGGTTAACCAGGACAGGTTCCACTCCGAACAGGCCTCGCCTTAGTCGACCAAAGAATTTGAGTGCACGTGCTCAGTGTCATATCCAGAGGTTGTCTTTGGGAAATAGACGTATGAGTGCTGCCAGGATTGCTGCAGAGGTTGAAGGGGTGGGGGGTCGGACTTTCAGTTCTCAGACCATACGCCACACACTGCATCAAATTTGGTCTGCGTTGTTGTCGTCCCAAAAGGAAGCCTCTTCTAAAGATGATGCACAAGAAAGCCCACAAACAGTTTGCTGAGGACAAGCAGACTAAGGACATGGATTACTGGAACCATGTCATGTGGTCTGATGAAACCAAGATAAACGTATTTGGTTCAGATGGTGTCAATCGCGTGTGGCGGCAACCAGGTGAGGAGTACAAAGACAAGTGTGTCTTGTCTACAGTCAAGCATGGTGGTGGGAGTGTCATGGTCTGGGGCTCCATGAGTGCTGCCGGCACTGGAGAGCAACAGTTCATTGAGGGAACCATGAATGCCAACATGTACTGTGACATACTGAAGCAGAACCTGATCTCCTCCCTTCGGAGACTGGGCCGCAGTGCAGTATTCCAACATGATAAGTTGATAACAATCCCAAACACACCTCCAAGACGACCACTGCCTTGCTAAAGAAGCTGAGGGTAAAGGTGATGGACTGACCAAGCATGTCTCCAGAACTAAACCCTATTGAGCATCTGTGGGGCTCCTCAAACGGAAGGTGGAGGAGCGCAAGGTCTCCAACATCCACCAGCTCTGTGATGTCGTCATGGAGGAGTGGAAGAGGACTCCAGTGGCAACATGATAATTTCTGGTGAGCTCCATGCACAAGGCAGTGCTGGAAAATAATATTGACATTTTGGGCCCAATTTGGACATTTTCACTTAGGGGTGTACTCACTTTTGTTGCCAGTGGTGTAGACAGTCTGGCTGTGTGTTGAGTTATCGATTTTATCTCCAGTGCAATATTTATTTTGTTACCTAGACTATAAAAGTTTTAATGCTATTCCCATCGAGCGCTGCCTTTGTGTGTCTTTTTGTATCCTGCTATCTATTTTTCCATTGGTTGGTAACTGCACTGGGAATCAGCCTGCAAAGAGATCAGCTAAAAGTAGTTGGTTCTGTATGTGCGTTATAATTAATCAAAATTGGTCGATTAATCTATTTTTTTTAATCGAACACAAATTTTTTATTCAGTAACAGCCCTAAAACATACCAATCAATGCAGTTTTCATTCATTAGAAGAACTGAATGTATTTTTAGTTGTAATCAGTGTTAGAATTTGTCTTATATCAGCAACCTGTCATCTCCTGCACATCAACATTCAGAGGAGGAGTGGAGGGACCAGCGCTGGTAGCCAATCTGCTTCTGCTGCATGCATATGTGCAGACAAGGACCATGCTGACAGGAGGCGAGAGAGAAGTGACAACTGAGTGACAGTGACTCCTTCATTGTCCAACCTGTGGGCTGGGGGGGTGTTTTGGACCAGGCCACGTTGCTGCTGTAGTAGAGTTCAAGGACTCCAGCATTCCTTAATGAATGAATGAATGAAAACTTATATAGCGCGGCACATGCAAACTAAATCGCCTCTGGGCGCTTGTTGTTCCTGTCTCCTTTGATATCAAAAGATATCTTAAAGATAGAGAAAGTATATTTTTTTATAAATCCTACTTCAGTACTAAAAAAAATAAAGGTTTAATTTTCTTAATGTAAATTGCAATTACAGTGGAACCTCGGATTGCGAGTAACGTGGTGAGCGAGCGTTTCGCAATGTATCTCCTAAGATCCTAACTCGGTTTGCGAGTGTTGTCTCGCAAAACGAGCAAGAATCAGGTCAAAGTACCGCGTTTGGCCTGAGGTTGAGGGGGCGCCGGAGCCGAACAGTGCTGATCGGAAATGGCCGGAAAGGCCCGAGGACAGTTCGGCTGACCTCGGCAAACCTCGTAAAGGCTTGTGAACACGTTACGTGGGTGGCAAGAGGTTAAAGCAGAACTCTGCAATTACAGTATATAACGCTTTACAAGTCTTGTCCCTCCCCTGTCCTGTGACTGGACAGTGAAAGGAGAAGCAGCCAGTGGTGGTTGGTGGTCATTTTATTGGGGGGATGGCAAACAGTGCGCCCACAGCCACCCCCTCCCCGTCCAGTGCTCTGCGTCCCGAGCCCACCCCTTTTTTAAAGACTATTAAAGCCTCTGGCTCCAATCACGTGCTTAAAAAAAAAAACCACCCATTAGAATTCATGCATCCGGTGTCATGCACGGGGGCCCAACGCATGGATAGGTGGCACCCGTGCGCCCATAACCACTTCCGCTCCGGAAGATTGTCCCTCTTAATGACCAGGCCATTTTTTGTGATACGGCAATGCGCCACTTTAACTGACAATTGCGCAGTCGTGCGATGTTTCACCCAAACTAAATTTACGTCTCTTTTTCCCACAAATAGAGCTTTCTTTTGGTGGTATTTGATCACCTCTGCGGTTTTTATTTTTAGTGCTATAAACAAAACAAAAGCGACAATTTTGAAAAATAAACAATATTTTTAACTATTTGCTATAATAAATATCCCCCCCCCAAAAATAAATAAATTCTTCAGCAGTTTAGACCAATATGTATTCTTCTACATATTTTTGGTAAAAAAATAATCACAAAAAGCGTATATTGATTGGTTTAAGCATAGCGTCTACAAAATAGGGAATAAATTGATAGCATTTTTATTATTTAATTTTTTTGCTAGTAATGGCAGTGATCAGTGATTTTTAACGGGACTGTGACATTGCAGCGGACAGATCGCACACCTAACTGATATTTTTGACAGTTTTTGGGTAACTAGTGACATTATTACAGTAATCAGTGCTAAAAATATGCACTGTTATTGTACTAATGACACTAGCAGGGAAGGGGTTAAGATCAGGGGCGATCAAGGGGTTAAATGTGTTCCCTCACTGTGTGTTCTAACTATATGGGGTTCTGTGTGACTAGGGAAACACACAGATCCGTCTTCCGGCATAGCAGAAAGACAGGATCTGTGTGATCTCCCCTGTCGCAATGGAAATCTGCCTTGTTTACACAGGCAGAGCTCCGTTCTGTCTCTGAGGGAAACGATAGCGGGTGGCCTGCGGAAATCGAGTCCACCCCACCGGCTGATTGGCTGGCCAGTTAGCTTGTGCGATTTGTGGGATCGACCCACATTGCCGCAGTATAACTGCAGCGGCTGGTCCTTAATACTGGGCCTATTCTGGCTCTTCTCTCCATGTAAAAAATCATAATTTTTTTGCTAGAAAATTACTCAGAACCTCCAAACATTACCTATTTTTTTTAGCAGACACCCTAGGGAAATAAAGTGGCGGTCATTGCAACTCTTTATCTTGCATGGTATTTGCGCAATCATTTTTCAAATGCTTGAATTACAAAATAACAAAACAGTAAAGTTAGCCCAATTTTTTTGTATAATGTGAAACATGATGTTACGCAGAGTGAATAGATACCTAACTTGTCACACTTTAAAATTGCGCAAACTCATGCAATGGCGCCAAACTTCAGTACTTAAAAATCTCCATAGGCGACGCTTAAATTATTTTTACAAGTTACCAATTTAGAGTTACAGAGGTCTAGTGCTAGAATTGTTGCACGCGCTCTAACGCACGCGTTGATACTTCACATGTGTGGTTTGAATGGCGTTTACATACGTGGGCGGGACATACATGTGTGTTCACTTCTGAGAGCGAGCTACCGGGGACAGGGGCATTTAAAAATTTTTTTTTTTGTATTTTTTTTTTTTACACCTTTTTTTTTTTTTTTTTTTATCACTTTTATTCCTATTTCTATTTTATTCATATTACAAGGAATGTAAACATCCCTTGTAATAGGAATAGGAATATATTGTGACAGATCCTCTTTATGGAGAGATGCGGGGTCAATAAGACCCCGAATCTGTCCTCCAGGCTTAAAAGCATGAGATCGTGAACAAAAAAAATCACCGATCTCATGCCGTCAGCCGCGATTGCGGCTTTGTTTACTTCCAAGTACCCAGGCGTGACGTCATAATGTCGCGCCTGGGCCTCCGACGGTCATCTCTATCCTTGTCATCCGGTGCCGGACGATTCATTCTCTGGGCCCCCGATGGCACGGGAGAGCCCAGAGAAGCACCGGATGGCGGCGGGAGGGGGGGACATCCCGTCGCCTATAATAACGATCGAGCGGCACAACTGCCGCTATGATCGTTCTTATGGTGCACAGAATCGCCGGCTGAAAAGAAGGATATCTGAATGAAGCCTTTAGCTGCAGGCATCATTCAGATATCCCCCCTTCAATACCAAGAAGTAATATGACGGCGTGAGGTATTGAGGTGGTTAAAGTGGAGTTCCACCCAAAAATGGAGCTGTAAGTCAAGGTGACCTTCTGGCATGTCGTTTTTTTTTTGGGGGGGGGGGGGGGTAACCTCTTTTTAGAGGCATCCCACTTCCTCCTGGGGCTCCGCGGCGGCGGAAGGAAGTTCACCTTTCCCCCCTCTCTCTATGCAATTTTCTGGGACATGTCACAGGTCCCAGAAAATTGCCCGGCCCGGCCCTTCACGCAGTGTGGCTCGCGCATGCGCAGTGCGTGCCTGGCTGTGAAGCCACAGCCGGGCGGCCACACTTGCAATGCTGGAGCCGCAGAGAGGAGAGGGGCTTTGTACGCCTGCATCGCTGGACAGGTGAGTGTCTGATTATTAAAAGTCAGCAGCTATAATTTTGGTAGCTGTTGACTTTTAATTGGTGGAACTCCGCTTTAAGCATCTAATGGACAGGCCGTCCCTGGAAGCTGCAGACCGATGAGCTCATCTCTCAGTCTCTCTCTGCTCTCTCCTCCTATAAGCATGTTCCTTGTTAGCACATAAGCACTGCAGCTTAACTGTCTTTTGTGCTACTTCTCCCTCTCCCAGTCTGCTGTACATAGAGGCTGATACCGGGTCAAATTCCGGCATTTACATACACATAATGATGTATTAATGAATAGAATAGAGCTGTAACTATATCTACAGTATTTGCTAATCCAGCACACATGACATCATCTCCGGATCAGAGACTGGGTGGGTCCCTCCGGCACTTGCTGCGCAGAAAACACATTTGCTATAAAAATCTGATGAAGTGATGGAGCCGAGTGAAGAAGAGGAAAGAAAAATAGAAAACACGTCATTGAGTGACTTGGCCAAGGCAATCATCTCTTCCTCTTGGTCCGTCTGCAAACGTCTTCATTTAGAGAGCAAACTTTTCATAGTTGAAGCGTCTGTCCCTGAGGAACCAATAAACCCAAATCCTGGGCTTTGTCATAGAAATAAAACTATACTTACTTACATTAAAGCTGAACTTCTATCTGCTTATAATTTCCTTTACAATCACTTGAATTATTAAAGTGATTGTAAAGGTAAAAAAAAAAAAAAGAATAAACATGTCAATTCTATGGTACAGAGTGGCTGCGAACCTCCTCTTTCCAGGCCCCCCGCCGGCGCTCCTGGCCCCTCCCCTCTGTCCTGTGCCCCCATGGAAAGCCACTTCCCATGGGGGCACTCTTGTGTGCTCACACCCGAGCCCCACTGCTGCGTCCATTGACACAGACAGAGGCCCGCCCCCCTAGACACTAGCACCAGCAAAGCCAGGGAGACACAGAAGTGAGGGGAGAGAAGAGCTGCAGAAGTGCACAGCACTGGATCGAATGGTAAGTAAAAGGGGGGATGAGGGTTGCTGACGCCTAAACATTTTTTACCTTAATGCAAGAAATGCATTAACCACTTGACCACCAGGCACGTAAACCCACTTAATAACCAGACCAATTTTCAGCTTTCGGTGCTCTCACAATTTGAATGACAATTACTTAGTTATACAACATTGTACCCAAATGAAATTTTCGTCCTTTTTTTCACACAAATAGAGCTTTCTTTTGGTGGTATTTAATCACAATTGTTTTTTTGTTTTTTTGCGCTATAAGAGAAAAAAGACTGAAAATTCTGTAAAAAAAAAAAAAGAATTTTTCTTTGTTTCTGTTATAAAATTTAGCAAATTTAGTATTTTTTCTTCATTCTTTTGCATAATGTCAAAGATGAAGTTACGCCAAGTAAATAGATACCCAACATGTCACCCTTCAAAATTGCACGCGCTCGCTTCGCTACTTAAAAATCCCCATAGGCGACGTTGCAGGGTATTGTGGGGTATTGCAGAGTATTGTGGGGTATTGCAGAGTAGTGTGGGGTATTGCAGAGTAGTGTGGGGTATTGCAGAGCAGTGTGGGGTATTGCAGAGTAGTGTGGGGTATTGCAGAGTATTGTGGGGTATTGCAGAGTATTGTGGGGTATTGCAGAGTATTGTGAGGTATTGCAGAGTAGTGTGGGGTATTGCAGAGTATTGTGAGGTATTGCAGAGTAGTGTGGGGTATTGCAGAGTAGTGTGGGGTATTGCAGAGTAGTGTGGGGTATTGCAGAGTAGTGTGGGGTATTGCAGAGTAGTGTGGGGTATTGCAGAGTATTGTGAGGTATTGCAGAGTAGTGTGGGGTATTGCAGAGTAGTGAGGGGTATTGCAGAGTAGTGTGGGGTATTGCAGAGTAGTGTGGGGTATTGCAGAGTAGTGTGGGGTATTGCAGAGTAGTGTGGGGTATTGCAGAGTAGTGTGGGGTATAGTGTGGGGTATTGCAGAGTATTGTGGGGTATTGCAGAGTATTGTGGGGTATTGCAGAGTAGTGTGGGGTATTGCAGAGTAGTGTGGGGTATTGCAGAGTATTGTGGGGTATTGCAGAGTATTGCACAGTTTGGTTATGTTGCAGAGTATTGTTATGGGGCAGGGATGGCTGAGCAGGGATGACTGCATTTGTCACAGATCCAGCCCACAGCACTCGTGCTGCATCCGCTCCCTCCCCTCTCCTCTCACAGTGTACCGTTCGGTACAGAGAGGGGAGAGAGGAACCAGCGTCATCACATGACGCCGGTTTGTTTACAAGTGATCGCTCCGTCATTGGACGGAGCGATCACGTGGTAAACCGCCACTATCAGCGGCGATTTACCGCGATCCGTGATGCGCCGGGTCTAAAGCGGACATTCCTGTGTGCGCGCCCCCAGTTAAGGAACCGCCTTGTAGACGTCTTTCGTCTATAGGGTGGTGATTAAGTGGTTAAGGTAAAAAATGTTTAGGCTTTAGAACCACTTTAAATATAACCTTTTGCATTTTCATACATACCTTGTTTTTCAAGTCTTGCCACAGATTCTCAATGTGATTTAGGTCTGGACTTTGACTGGGCCATTCTAACACATGAATATGCTTTGATCTAAACCTTTCCATTGTAGCTCTGGCTGTATGTTTAGGGTCGTTGTCCTGCTGGAAGGTAGCAGGTTTTCTTCTAATGCCGCGTACACACGGTCGTTTTTTGTGATGAAATAAAACAACGTTTTTCATCATGAAAAAAAACAACGTTTTTCCAACTTCATCATAAAAAACAACGTTGCCCACACACCATTGTTTTCTGCAAATGCTCTAGCAAAACGCGGTTACGTACAACACGTATGACGGCACTCTGTTCCATTCAAGCTCCCATCTAATAACTTGCTTCTGAGCATGCGCGGGTTTAAAACGTTGTTTAAAACGTTGTTTTAGCACACACACGATAATTTTTTATGGCACAGAAAACGACATTTTAAAAAAACGACATAAAAAATTGAAGCATGTTCGAATTTTTTTTTGGGTCGTTTTTTAGAAGACAAAAAACGATGTGAAGCCCACACACGATCATTTTAAATGACGTTTTTAAAAACGTTGTTTTATTTCATCACTAAAAACGACCATGTGTACGCGGCATAAGATTGCTCTGTATTTGGCTCCATCCATCTTTCCATCAACTCTGACCATCTTCCTTATCTCTGCTGAAGAAAAGCATCCCCACAACATGATGCTGCCATCACCATGTTTCATGGTGGGGATGGTGTGTTCAGAGTGATGTGCAGTTAGTTCTCCGCCACACATATAGGTAGATTCACAGAGATTGCCGCAACTTTAAGGCGGCGTAGCGTATCATATTTACGCTACGCCGCCTTAAGTCAGAGAGGCAAGTACTGTATTCTCAAAGTACTTGCCTCCTAACTTAAGGCAGCGTAGCGTAAATGCGGGGGGCGCAAGCCCGCCTAATTCTAAATTGGCTGAGGGGGCGTGTTTTATGTTAATATGCTTTGACCTGACGTGATTGACGTTTTTTTGGAACGGCGCATGCGCCGTCCGCCTACATTTCCCAGTGTGCATTGCGGCTAAGTACGCCGCACGGGCCTATTGATTTCGACGTGGACGTAAATCACTATTCACGGACGACTTACGCAAACTACGTAAAATTTTCGAGTTTCGAAGCGGGAACGGCGGCCATACTTTAACATTGGCTACGCCACCTAGGGGGCATCTTTAACTTTAGGCGGCCTATCTCTTACGGAAACGGCGTATCTGTACTGCGTCGGCCGGGCGTACGTTCGTGAATAGGCGTAACTAGTAATTTACATATTCTACGCCGACCGCAATAGAAGCGCCACCTAGCGGCCAGCCTAAATATTGCACCCTAAGATAGGACGGCGCAAGCCGTCTTATCTTAGATAGGTTTAAGTGTATCTCTGTTTGAGAATACACTTAAACTTAAGTCGGCGCAGATTCTGAGTTAGGTCGGCGTATCTACTGATACGCCGACCTAACTCTACCTGAATCTACCTAATAGTGTTTTGCCTTTAGGCCAAAAAGTTCAATTTTGGTCTCATCTGACCAGAGCACCTTGCTGTGTCCCTCACATAGCATCTCGCAAACTGCAAACGGGACTTCTTATGGCTTTCTTTCAACAATGGCTTTCTTCTTGCCACTCTTCCATAAAGGACAGATTTGTGGAGGGCACGACTAATGCCGCATACACACGATCGGTTCGTCTGATGAAAACGGTCTGATTGACCGTTTTCATCAGACGAACCGATCGTGTGTGGGCCCCATCGGTTTTTTATCCATCGGTAAAAAAACTAGGAACTTCTTTTAAAATTATCCGATGGTTAAAAAACCTATCGTCTGTGGGTACGTCCATCGGTTAAAAATCCACGCACTTGCTCAGAATCAAGTCGACGCATGCTCGGAAGCATTGAACTTCATTTTTCTCAGCACGTCGTTGTGTTTTACGTCACCGCGTTCTGCCACAATCGTTTTTTTAACCGATGGTGTGTAGGCACGACTGCGGAAAGTCAGCTTCATCGGATATCTGATGAAAAAATCCATCAGACTGTTTTCATCGGATTAACCGATCGTGTGTACAGGGCATCTGTGGACAGATTCTCCCACCTGAGCTGTGGATCTCTGCAGTCCCTCCAGAGTAGGGTGACCAGACATCCCCAGTTTCCAGGGGCAGTCACTCAGGAAATAATGGCAAAACTGAATGTTGGAGACGCTGGTGATTGGTTGTGTGCAATGTCTGCAGCCTATGCAGTGATTGGCCAGCTCGGTAAAGTAAACCTTGTTCGGGGAGAGTGCCTGTCAGTCCCAGCAGAGTCACACCAACCTCTCTCTCTAGCTCTCTATCATTACCCCAGCTAGCTGGGGTAATGATGAGGGTAGTATGGAGGAGGGGGACCTGTAAAATGATGTGGGAGAGGGGCTCTGTGTAATAATGGGTGGTAGTATGGAGGGAGCGTCCTGTGTAATGATGGGGGGTAGTACTATGATGCCATTTCTCCAAAGAATAAAGCTTTCTGAAGGATGTTCAGCACCAGACACACTTCTAGCTGAGATCTTCAGTAATGTTTTTACCTTGAGGGAGAAGGTTGAAGCAGTTGATGATTGGACTATTAAAGTTTTTTTTTTTTATGTCACAATGTAGAGAATAAGATTTCCTATCATCTGTGCCCAGTCTTGCCACACAGAGTTAATCCAGCTTTGAGCAATCCTCTTTTATTGTTCAGTGAAAATTAACAGACTTCCAGATAAAACCCTGTCTAAATAAAAAGTCCTTTCCTCTCTTCTTGCTTTGAGTGACAGGTTATTTACATATCTAGCTTGGATATGTTTATCATATGTTATGTTTATCATAATATGAGGTGATCCACAGTTCAGTGTATATTACCAGGATGTGTTATGTGGGGGAGGGGTGGGTTTCTCACTTTTTATACTGTGGATCACCTCATAATATGATAAATAGGGATGCACCGATTATCGGTGGCCGATACATATCGGCCGAAAATAGCATTTCTGGCTCCCTGCCGAAATAAAGTTAAAATGCCGATATAAAGCTGGGTGATACCATTTTTTACTAGAGGGGGGGGGAGGCAATGTTCACATTCACATTCACAATGAATGCAGACCCACACGCTGGCCGCCAGACCTGCACATAGCAGCAGCAGTGGCACTGTACAAACTGTGTGCCGACTGCTGACCGCGCTCCACCTTGTCCTCCTAGCTCCTATTCCTGTTTGGACTCCCCCATATGGGGGAGTCTCTTGGTTTAATCCAGCCGCGTGACGTCATCGGCCGGAGGCGGGGAGGACTCGGAGCGTGCAGGGAGCTGTGTCGCGACTCGTCGGAGCATAGGCTGAGAGACTGAGGCAATCACACTACCTGCCTAGGAGGAACCTAGCAGTGTCCTCCACTACAGTAAGCAAGCACTCAATCTGTACAAAACAAAACCTGTTAGGACTAACTAGTAACTACTGTGTTTAATCTGTTAAATCGCTAGTTCCTGGTGGGGGGCAGAGGCAAGTGGTTAACTGAGGTGACCAGGTAAAAAAAAAAAAATTATCTGCCATTTTTTCACAGTAGCACAGTGAGGCTGCAATTGATATTTGTTTTGGTAGTCAGATAAGGCAAGCATTGCTCAATAACACACAAACGTTTTAAAAAAAAAAAAAAAAGTTTGTGTGTTATTGAGCCATGCTTGCCTTATCTGACTACCAAAAAAAACATTAATTGCCGCCTCACTGTGCTATCACATACAGCCACTGTGCCCATCAAACGCAGCCACTGTGCCCATCAAACGCAGCCACTGTGCCCATCAAACGCAGCCACTGTGCCATCACATGCAGCCACTGTGCCAACACATGTTGCCACTGTGCCCATCAAACGCAGCCACTGTGCCATCAAACCCAGCCACTATAACCATCAATTATTGCCACTGCCTGTTTGCCCCATCAATTGCCGCCAGTGTGCCCATCACACGCAGCCACTGTGCCATCACACGCAGCCACTGTGCCATCACACGCAGCCACTGTGCCCATCACATGCAGTCACTGTGCCCATCACATGCAGCCACTGTGCCATCACATGCAGCCACTGTGCCCATCACATGCAGCCACTGTGCCCATCACATGCAGCCACTGTGCCCATCACATGCAGCCACTGTGCCATCACATGCAGCCACTGTGCCCATCAAATGCAGCCACTGTGCCCATCACATGCAGCCACTGTGCCATCACATGCAGCCACTGTGCCCATCAAATGCAGCCGCTGTGCCATCACACGCAGCCACTGTGCCATCACACGCAGCCACTGTGCCCATCACATGCAGCCACTGTGCCCATCACATGCAGCCACTGTGCCATCACATGCAGCCACTGTGCCCATCACATGCAGCCACTGTGCCCATCACATGCAGCCACTGTGCCCATCACATGCAGCCACTGTGCCATCACATGCAGCCACTGTGCCATCACATGCAGCCACTGTGCCCATCAAATGCAGCCACTGTGCCCATCACATGCAGCCACTGTGCCCATCACATGCAGCCACTGTGCCATCACATGCAGCCACTGTGCCCATCAAATGCAGCCGCTGTGCCAATCAAATGCAGCCACTGTGCCATCACATGCAGCCACTGTGCCCATCAAACGCAGCCACTGTGCCAAAAAAATGAAATAGGGGGAAAACAAAGAAAAGTAATTTTCGGTTTCGTTTTCGGTTTCGGACTGAATTTTTTTTTATTTCGGTTTCGTTTCGGTTCTGAAATTTCCATTTCGGTGCATCCCTAATGATAAACATAACATAACATATGATAAACATGTCCAAGCTAGATATGTAAATAACCTGTCACTCAAAGCAAGGAGAGAGGAAAGGACTTTTTATTTAGACAGGGTTTTATCTGGAAGTCTGTTCATTTTCACTGAACAATAAAAGAGGATTGCTCAGAGCTGGATTAGCTCTTTGTGGCAAGACTGGGCACAGATGATAGGAAATCTTATACTCTACATTGTGACATCATCTGGGTATCTTTGCTTTTCTTCATGTTTTCCAGGTAGATCTCACCTCCTGAGTCCTGAAAGGTTGCCTACCCTTGCCCTGGGGCTTACCCCATCTAAGAGTTTTTTTTACACCAGTACATTGAAGGGACGCACACAAAATTGTATGCTTTTCCACAAAAACGCGATGCATAGGCACCATTTGTGCAATTTTTTTGCGCATAGGGCAGCCCAGGGTAACACTGCTTACTCACTATACTGGAGGTGCAGAGTTGTCACCCTAGGACAGCAGGTGTGTTAGGACAACAAAACACCTCCCTTGTTTTTTCTCCATAACATGGGGGGTGTACTGTAGTCCACATATACAGCTGGGAACAGTAACAGTCTGCACAGGCAGAGAGGACACAAGCTTTATGTAAGGATCAACAGGTATACATTGCAGTTATTTAACAAATAAAACAAAATATTTCAATGATATACATAACAGAATAAAAAGGAGCAAATAATAGAAGTTCATTAGAGTTTTCCTACAATTTAAAGATAACATTTCAGGCAGCATTTAGCCAATGACACAGATGTTCCCTATATAATTGCTTTTTAACTTTATGCGGTCTATTAGATCAAAATTAGCAAATAAATCCATTTAAATCTAATTGTGTTTCACTAACTGTCTAATATATCTAATTATGTTCTACTAGTCAAAACTAGAGATTATATTGTTTTTCTTAGTTTGACCTGTAACTTCTATCCCCTTACTGCTCTGTGGGTCAGCTTCTAGAACAACAAAAGGGCCTGGTTGCCTTCAGCTGAGCTTGACAGAAGACTGCAGCATCCTTTTGCTTCTTCCCAGCCTCCAGATCCTTCCGACCCCCTCTTCGGGAGCCTTCTTTTCCAGAACCAGGCGCTGGTAGGCCTGCCTCAGCATTGGATGCACCTTTGTCAGGGGAGTATCTTGCTCTTGAGCTAGAGGTGCCAGGAGCCTCCGCACTAAGTCGGTGTTAGTCCCTATGATAAGAGAACATTTTTCAGCTCCTGGTGGGCGGGGGCAGACTATCGCCAGAGTGTCAAAAGTTTTGGCTTCCCCTGCCACTGATGGGTCAAAAGTCAATTTGATTGGCAAGTATCCATCGTAAGGGAAGTTTTGGGTGCCAATTCCACAGATCTCCAGCTCTTTCAGCTTGCGTAGCAGCAGGTGCTTAAGGTGTTTGTTATAGAAGTCCCTGTATAGGAGAGTCACTTGGGCTCCAGTATCAAGGAGGCCCTTGGCATAGATTCCTTCTATTTGGACGGAAACTATCAGGGAAGGCCACACTAATTTGGCAGGAAACTTCTTTCTTGGCACCTTCTTATTTGACTCTGCTGTCTGTACCTTTACTTCTTTCTTCTGTGGATTCCTATTAGGTTTGAACCCTTGTTGGACCTGGCGTGCATTGATCTCCCACCTTTTGACAGCTTGGGTTGTGGGAGGGAAAACATTTGGCTGCCCAGATGGGACGACAGGGGCACTTGGCGGGGACTTGTATCCCCGACGCTGTCTTTTTTTTTTAAGAGAATGTTTTGGAGTCAACTAAGACCCGCGGACACCCAGTTGACTCCTTCACCGTCCTTCACCGGGGCCCTCTGAAGTTTTCCGCCGGCTGGCGGTACTGAGCTGCGGCCTTCTTGGGACTGGGGTATACTTCCATGACATGTCCGATTCCTCCACAGTTAAAGTAAACACTTAGTGTTTCCTTAGCAAATCAGTATTGGAACTGGAAGGTTTCCTGGATTCTGATGAAGCATCCCTACTCAGGGTCTTAGTAGTTTGACTTGTCAGGGCAGTCACCAATTCTATCAACTGAGACACTTGGGCCTTCAAAAGTTCCACCTGATTGTCCCCTTCCTCAGCACCGATGGTTCTGACTTTAGCAGTGGGTTCGGGCTTCTGGGTCTCTTTCTTATTATCCAGCATAATTTCTTCCTCCCTAACTAACCGGATCAGGTCAGGGTATTCCAGGACACTTCCCGCCGGGCAGGTTCTCAGAACAAGGGTGATGGGGTCTAAAGGCTGAGCACCCCCTATAACTTGTTCCGTACGGACCTCATCGACTTTCTTCGAATCCATTCCCTTCTTTAGTAGGATCTGGTATATGATCCGGTCCAACCGTCTTATGAACTCTGACATTTTCTCCCTGTTACGGAACCATGAACCAGACGTACAACAAGAGATAAGTGAAAATAAGAAGGCTTTATTGAAAATCAAGCTGTAAAGCAAAAGTCCAAACGGATGGTGAAACCAGAGGTCAGGAACCAGAAGGGTAGTCAGACGAAGCCAGGATCAGGAACCAGCAGGGAAGTCAGACGAAGCCAGGATCAGGAACCAGCAGGGAAGTCAGACGAAGCCAGGATCAGGAACCAGCAGGGAAGTCAGACGAAGCCAGGATCAGAACCAGAAGCAGCAGCCGTCTTAGAAGCATGTGAACACAGGAGGACCAAGCAAGGAACTGAAGCCACAGACCTCCTAAATATGTGAGCCAGGCATTCAGCTCCTCCCAGTGAGAAGGAGGAGCCGCAGGGTGGGAGGCTACAAGAGACCTAGAAACCAAGATGGCCGCCAGCACATGTCAAACGAAGGAGACAGGAGAGAGGTAAGACCATGACAGTACCTCCCCCTCAAGGGCCCCTCCTCCGCGGTGCAAAAAACGGTTTCTGAGGGAAGCGTGCGTGGAAGGCTCGGAGCAAGGCAGGAGCATGGACATCTGCGGAGGGAACCCAGGAACGCTCCTCTGGACCATAACCACGCCAGTGGACCAAAAACTGCACCCGACCGCGGACCAGGCGTGAGTCCAGGATATTGCTCACCTCATACTCCTCATGATTGCCCACTTGGACCGGACGAGACCGAGGAAGCGAAGTGATTGCACACCAGTGGCTTCAACAGGGAGACATGAAACACGTTAGAGATCCGCATGCCAGGTGGAAGCGCAAGGGCATAGGCTACCGGGTTTACCCTGCGAAGCACTCGGAAGGGACCAACAAAGCGAGGAGCCAGCTTGGGAGTGGGCACTCGAAGGTTGAGGTTGCGGGTGGACAACCATACACGGTCTCCGACCTGGTAGGAAGGAGCAGGCGCTCGTCTGCGATCAGCCTGGAGTTTCTGGCGTTGAGCAGAGACCTCAAGGGACTTCTGGATCTGTACCCAAGAAGCACGTAGGAAGGAAAGGTGATCCTCCACAGCCGGAATATCCTGGGGAGATAATGCCTCCGGTAACACAGCAGGTTGGAACCCATAATTGGCCATGAAGGGAGACGTCCCAGAGGAAGAGTTGACCGCCGTGTTCCTGGCAAACTCAGCCCAAGGCAGGAGGTCAACCCAATTGTCTTGGTGATCGGAGACATAGCAACGAAGGAATTGCTCCAAGGCCTGATTGGATCGTTCTGCGGCCCCATTGGACTGAGGGTGGTAGGCCGAGGAGAAGGAGAGATGAATCCCCAACTGGGAGCAAAAGGCGCGCCAGAACCTGGACACAAACTGACTCCCCCGATCCGACACAATCTCCTTGGGCAAACCGTGCAACCGGAAGACCTCCCTGGCAAAAATCGTGGCCAACTCTTGTGCAGAGGGTAACTTCTTGAGAGGAACACAGTGGCACATTTTGGAAAACCGATCCACAATCATGAGAATGACCGTATGGCCTCGGGATGCAGGAAGGTCCACGATGAAATCCATCCCCAGGTGTGACCATGGGCGCTCCCCGGTGGCTATGGGTTGCAGAAGGCCCAACGGAAGGTGCCGAGGGGACTTACTCTGGGCACAAACGGAGCATGCCGCTACATATGCGGCGATGTCGGAACGTAGGGAAGGCCACCAGAACAGACGTGAAACAGCCCAGGACAGCTGATTCTTTCCAGGATGCCCCGCGGTCTTGGAGTTATGGTAGGTTCGCAACAACCGAGTGCGCAACTCCTCAGGCACAAAACATCTGCCGTTGGGTCTCCCAGAGGGAGCACCAGATTGAGCCGCCAAAATCTGCTCACCCAGGGGAGAGGTCAGGCTGGTGCGAATGGCGGCCAGGATCTGATTCGGAGGTATGACCGAAGTCGGAATCGATTCCTCCCTGGACAGCTCGGAGTACTGCCGTGATAAGGCATCCGCCCTGATGTTCTTGGAACCGGGTAGGTAGGAGACCACGTAATTAAAACGTGACAAGAACAGAGCCCATCTGGCCTGACGTGGTGTCAATCTCTTGGCCTCAGAAAGGTAGGTCAGATTCTTGTGGTCCGTCAGGATGAGAACCGGAACCACCGAGCCCTCGAGCAAGTGCCTCCATTCTTTAAGGGCCTGCACGATGGCCAATAACTCCCTGTCACCAATCTGATAGTTGCACTCCGCGGGAGACAGTTTCCGGGAGTAAAACCCACAAGGAAGCAGAGGACCCTCTGGTGTTCTAGAATGAGAAAGAAGAGCGCCTACTCCCGTCTCAGATGCGTCCACCTCGAGGACAAAGGGCAACCCAGGGTTGGGATGCGACAGAATCGGAGCCGACACAAAGGCGGACTTTAGGGCCTCAAAAGCTCGGATGGCCTCGAGCGGCCAGACCTGGGAACTACTGCCCTTCCTGGTCAGATCCGTGAGAGGCTTGGCCAGCATGGAAAAGTCCCTGATGAACTTCCGATAATAATTGGCGAAGCCCAAAAAGCGCTGCAGGGAACGAAGACCACTGGGCTGGGGCCACTGTAAGACAGCCGAAACCTTCTCAGGATCCATGGAGAACCCCTCAGCGGAAATGATGTAACCTAGGAAGGTTACCTGGGATCGGTGAAATTCGCATTTCTCAAGCTTACTGAACAGCTTGTTCTCTCGTAACCGTTGCAACACTCGTTTGACATCCAGAATGTGGGCCTCCATGGATTCAGAATATACCAAGATGTCATCCAAATAGACCACCACACACTGCTGCAACAGGTCACGGAAAACATCGTTGATGAATTCCTGAAAGACTGCGGGCGCATTGCACAACCCAAAGGGCATAACCAAGGATTCATAATGACCGGTCCTGGTGTTAAACGCGGTCTTCCACTCATCGCCCGCCTTGATCCTTACCAGGTTATATGCCGCCCTCAGGTCGAGTTTGGTAAAGACCGTGGCCCCTTTAAGGCGATCGAACAGCTCGGAAATCAAGGGTATCGGGTAAGCGTTCTTGATCGTGATGCGATTGAGACCCCTGTAATCGATGCAAGGCCTCAACTCACCGCCCTTCTTTTTCACAAAGAAAAATCCAGCCCCTGCCGGGGACGAGGATTTGCGAATGTGACCACGGGACAGCGCCTCCATCACGTACTCCTCCATGGCCTCATTCTCCGCAACCGACAGTGGATAGACCCTGCCGCGAGGAGGAACGGCACCAGGTTGTAACTCTATGGCACAATCATATGGGCGGTGCGGAGGTAGGGCAACTGCGCGTACCTTATCGAATACATCCCGGTACTCCTCGTATTCAGGAGACAACAGAGAGTCCGAGGAAGTACACAGCAACTTGACAGACCCATGGATGCACTTAGCCCCACACTGTGGTGACCATGAGAGGATCTCGGCCGATCTCCAGTCGAAAGTCGGATTATGCTTCTGGAGCCAGGGGTACCCCAAGACCACCGAGTAGTGTGGAGACGAAATAACTTGGAAGCAGACCGACTCTCTGTGAGCGACACCAATGGCTATCCCCACTGGAAGGGTCTCATGAGTCACGTGTGACGGCTGGAGGGGTCTGCCGTCTATCGCCTCTAGAGCCAGCGGGGAACCTCGAGCCTGTAGAGGAATGGAATTGGCGGCAGCGAACTCACTATCAATGAAAAAAACACCAGCACCAGAGTCCACCAACGCCAACGCCTGGGTCGTCACCGAGCCCCCGACCCAGGAGAGGACAACAGTGATCAGTGGTTTATCAACACGGGAAACCGGGGACGAGGAGACTCCACCCAAGATCTGCCCCCGACAGGATCTCAGGTGCGAGCGTTTCCCGGACGGTTCGGACATGCCAACCGAAAATGCCCACCGAGACCACAGTACATGCATCGGCCCTCGCGTCTCCGGAGTACCCTCTCCCCCTCGGACAGGCGAGCAAACCCCAGCTGCATGGGTTCACCCCCAGACAAGTCAACACCAGGAGGCGTGGGAAGAGAGGGAGGCACGGGTGGGACAGCAAACGTAGGCGCCAAACTGTTAGGAGGCCTCCGCAGGCTCTCCTTAAAGGAAGGTCTCTCCCTGAGTCTGGTGTCAATCAAAATCAGGAAAGAAATAAGAGCCTCGAGCTCCACTGGTAGGTCCTTAGCTGCAACCTCATCCTTCAAGGCATCCGAGAGACCATGAGAGAAAGCAGCGACCAGAGCCTCATTATTCCAACCTACCTCTGCTGCCAGACGAAACTCAATGGCGTATTCGGCTACGGATCGTGAACCCTGTCTGACGGACATAAGGAGCTTCGCTGCAGAGGCAGCGCGAGCCGGCACATCGAATACCTTCCGAAGAGAAGCAACAAAACCGGAAAACTCGGCAACCACCGGATTGTTGTTCTCCCATAAGGGGCTGGCCCAGGCCAAGGCCTTGTCCGAGAGCAGCGAGATCAAGAAGCCCACCTTTGATCTCTCAGTGGGAAAGGCATGTGGCAGCAACTCGAAATAAATGCCCACTTGGTTAAGGAAACCTCGGCACTGAGTTGGCTCTCCCCCAAATCGCTGTGGAAGGGGGGCAGAACCGGTCATACCCCGAAACACCGCAGGCGCAACAACAGGTGTCGGGGTAGACTCTGGCGCAACAACCGGAGCGGCAGTAGGAGCGGGCCCAGGAGCGACAACCGACCCATCGGCAACGGGAGCGAAATGAGCCGTGCGTTCAAGCAGGGTTTGAAACGCCACGGCGAACTGACCCAACAGGGACTCCAGCTGATCAAGTCTGGCAACCAGCGTGGGTAGCGAGGATGGCTCTGTACCGTCAAAATTCATGGCTTGGTCCTAATGTTACGGAACCATGAACCAGACGTACAACAAGAGATAAGTGAAAATAAGAAGGCTTTATTGAAAATCAAGCTGTAAAGCAAAAGTCCAAACGGATGGTGAAACCAGAGGTCAGGAACCAGAAGGGTAGTCAGACGAAGCCAGGATCAGGAACCAGCAGGGAAGTCAGACGAAGCCAGGATCAGGAACCAGCAGGGAAGTCAGACGAAGCCAGGATCAGGAACCAGCAGGGAAGTCGGACGAAGCCAGGATCAGAACCAGAAGCAGCAGCAGTCTTAGAAGCATGTGAACACAGGAGGACCAAGCAAGGAACTGAAGCCACAGACCTCCTAAATATGTGAGCCAGGCATCCAGCTCCTCCCAGTGGGAAGGAGGAGCCGCAGGGTGGGAGGCTACAAGAGACCTAGAAACCAAGATGGCCGCCAGCACATGTCAAACGAAGGAGACAGGAGAGAGGTAAGACCATGACACTCCCCTTCCTTCTGGTAACAGTGTTCCAACTGATAGAGGAGTTCGGTGGCCTTTTCAGTCCGACCATACACATCTTGAAGTGCGCTCAGATAATCTTGGGCTGTACAGTTTTTCTTACTGAGCTTGAGATTTCGTATGATCTCTAAAGCCGGGCCCCTTAAAGCGGGGGTTCACCCTTAGAGGGCACTTTTCCCCCTTAGATTCCTGCTCGTTTTTACTAGGGGAATCGGCTATTTGTTTTAAAATATGTGCAGTACTTACCCGTTTACAAGATGCATCCTCTCCGTCGCTTCCGGGTATGGGCTGCGGGAATGGGCGTTCCTTCTTGATTGACAGTCTTCCGAGAGGCTTCCGACGGTCGCATCCATCGCGTCACGATTTTCCGAAAGAAGCCGAACGTCGGTGCGCAGGCGCAGTATAGAGCTGCACCGATGTTCGGCTTCTTTCGGCTACGAGTGACGCGATGGATGCGACCGTCGGAAGCCTCTCGGAAGGCTGTCAATCAAGAAGGAACGCCCGCTCCCGAAGACCCATACCCGGAAGCGACGGAAGAAGATGCAGCTCGAAAACGGGTAAGTACTGCTCATATTTTAATACAAATAGCCGATTCCCCTAGACCGAACGAGCAGGAATCTAAGGGGAGAAAAAAAAAATGTAATACATGGGTGAACTCCCGCTTTAAGTTCTCTGTGACCCTTTGCTTTTTTTGGGCTTCAGGAACTTCCCATTCTTCCAAAGCCTGGGTGGCACAGTCTAACCACTCCTCAAACCCATCTTCCGCTGAGGGCACCGGTTGTCTACCTGAGAAGACCTTAAGCTTCCAGTACCCAGCCATCACATAGTCCGCTGGATCTTTCTTGCACTTGGCAATAATTTCTCCAAGGACAGCACACAGTTCTGGGTTAAGAGAGGCTAAAGACGGAGATTTTGATCCCACACTTGAACTGGGAGTGGCTTGACTGGTGGATGTAGGACTCCCTCTGGATAGATCTGGACGTATAAGAAAAAGTTCAGTCTGATCAGCTGTTTTCACACTCGGACCCTTAAATTGGTCGGGGATCCCTTTCTTCCATTCACACAAGGTGTGTGGGACCTGTGTGTTTGTTTTTACATCAATCACCCAGGGCTTCCTACCTGGAGACAGCGTTTTCAGAACTGAGATCAGTTCTTCCTCCTTCCAAACGTTCCCTCTTTATCTCCACCACCAGACAGGCATCAGGAGAGACATTCTCCTCCTCACACCACTTGGTGATGGCAACAGGATCCATTGTGGTGTTTGCAAGGGTTTTTCTTAGGGGGAGGTTAACCGCCAAAGCCGTAGAAATCCCGGACGAGCCCCCACGTGTAGCACTACCCCCGGAGGAGCTGCTGGTTTGTTTTGGGTCTACGCTCTGTGATTAACCCCTTAAAGTGGCTAAAAACCCTCCCTTGACACACCTGGTAATATGGGAGTTGTGGACCCCAGTAACTTGTGGGAAACACAATATCCTCTTGCACTACAACAAATTATGCAAATAAAGGGGTTACCTTAAATGGAAGGGATCTTGCAATAGAAAGATGAGCTGCAGACAAACTTCAAGATAACCAAAGTAATGCTTTACTTAAAGTGGAAACAAAACAACATGAACAGTGATACTCTATGTGCAGGTCCCTGCAAATATCAATAACAATAATAAAGCTTAAGTGTAAGCTAGACTACAATGTCATGTAGACCTGTGTAAGCACACAGCAAGAGGGACCCCTTCAACAAAACATACACATTGAAACGCCCTCTTGCCTTGTTGATTGATGTAAGTTCGTTGTAGAGAATCTTGAGTTTCAGCTTCTGGGTTGAGAATATTTCTGCGTCTGCTGCATTCGCTTCTCGGGTATACAGCCAATTCTAATGCCTCTGTTTCAGCTATTGCGGCTGCTGCTTCCTTCTCTTACAGTGAGTTTCTGTAAGGCTACTTCTAGGAGGGCTTCCTCGGCCTCTAACTGTGCCCCTTGCTGCACTTTCTGTGCCTCTAACAGTGCCTGTTGCTGCACTTTCTGTGCCTCTTGCTGCACTTTCTGTGCCTCTAGCTGCACTTTCTGTGCCTCTAACTGTGCCTGTTGCTGCACTTTCTCTGTCTTTAGTCTCACTTTCTCCTTTTTAATCTGCATTTCTTGCTCAGCAAAGGCTGCTCGGATCTTGGAAGCTTCGGCTTTTGCACGTGCGATAGCGAGTGCATTGCTTGCGGAGGACGATCTAGAGGAGCCAAAAACTTGGGACCCTGTCTTGAGTGAAGATGCCTGGCTATGTGACATGTTGCTTGCAGGACTGCTTGACTGTGTAAAGACTGCTGTATCGCTGTATGCAGGTGGCTGCGTTGACAGGGTAGCAGGCCTCTGTGTAGTCACTGTCCTAAATCCCACTTGCTGAATAGCCGCTGTTTCACTGTTCTGTTCTCGCTACACGTTTGCCTCTGGCGTATATGTAGCTCAACATACAGCCTAAACCTTGCATCCTAAATAACCAGAATGTCTGTAACTTTGGATCTTTATTACGATGAACAGATGGTGGCCATATAAGATGCATATTAATAATGGTGAAACTAGAGATAAACAAATAAATGAACATGTAAGAATTATATGAACACAAACAAATGTATACTAGGCATATCGATAAACAGTGTTTATCATACCAGCGATGCTGCCTTAGAAGATTGGGACATAGGAAACATGTGGTGCAGGCTTAGCTGACTCCATGTGGACTGTCCAGTGGAAAAGATAAAAGAGTTGTGTGATAGGAAGTGAAGACAGTTTTCAATAACACGACAGGAAATGTACATTACCATAGAACATTGCCCATCAACAGTCCTTTGTTAAGAGTGACATCTAGTGGACAATATTTGAATTACAAGTCCAGAAGAAATTACTGTATTTCCTTGTAGGCCAAAGACATGACAGTCACTCTCAGGCAGAAAACTGTCCATGTGCTTGTTTTTGCTTTTATTAGGGAATTTAACTTGGATGGGGTAAGGGAATTATGGGATTCCCAGCAAATTGTATATCAGTCAATTGGTAGGTAGATATACAATCTGCCAATTGTTTGATATACAATCAATTGGGACAACTATATACACTTCTCTGTACAAGTTACCACTTCAGTCTCCTCCAGCACTTTCCTTGCTTGCAGACTATTCCTCTTCCTTCCTCCAGCACAACTCTTAATTCTCAGGACCAGCTAGCACATGTAAGGTTAGGCCTGACACTGGCTCAGCCAGGCCTCTGCAATTGCCCTTTGCAGACAGGGACCGCAGGCCCCTATGGTGTAGCATAAGCAGAAAGTATTTAGTGCCAGCTGTCCCAGTGATGGACTACTGCTCCCAGTCAGCCCTTTTCAGGCCCTGCCAGCCCTCCTGGCGGCAGCTGGCCAACTCCACTGTCCATGACATTGCAGTCCTCACTACTGGCTCTGCATCCATCCCTGGCTGTTTCCTCTTAGTCCTTTCAGGCATACCTTCCCAGTCTTCCTGACTGCACATGTCACTCATCGGCCCTCCTAGCTGAAACCGGTGGTTCCCTACTGAAGACTTGCCCGGCAGTACTAGCCCCTGCTGTCCTCTCTTGCTCCTCCTGTGCCTCCTGTCCAGAACCTTCACGTTTCCTTGAAGGGCTCCATCCTGCACCCGAGCCTCAGGCCCAAGGTCACTCCCCCCCCCCCCCCCTCCAAGACTGGGGAGCTCCCTCAAAGGCCCTGACAGCCTAGTACTCCATCTCCGGTTCCTCCACCCAACAACAACTCCTCAGCTGGGCTGACTCTAGGTATTTAAGGAGGCCTGCCAATCCAGGTTGGGGATGGATTGGTCAGGGCTTCGTAGAACACCCCATGCAGCTCCACCTTTCATCTCCTCCTCTCCTTCTAGAATCCTCTAGATTAGAAGAAAGAGGGAGATCTCAGTGATGCTGCCTGTGAGTCACCAGCTGCTTACTCTGAGCCACTCCTAATCTAGCACCTACCTATGTAGAGGGATGCTACATCTTCAAATGCTATGTACAGTGATGATGTTACTGCTACTTCTTACAAGACATAATCTGGGTTTGCAAATGTGTTTGGCCCACACAAAGTGTATTTACATTCACTGTGGCTATTGAGAAATCTATTTAAGAAACTTTTTTATGCTCAGCGTTCAGTAAAAAAAAAAAAGCCTTAGTGGTCGTACCCATCCACTGCCTCAATCTTCAATTTCTTATTCAAGAGATTGATGAATGGCATCATGAGTGACCAACATAGGTAAGTAATAAAGCTTTCCTTTGCAGCAAGACTTTATTTTTATTTTTTTTTCATTTTTGTAATATCAATAGTCGCTTGTGCCAGAAGCCACATGTGACCCTCACTTTTGATGCTGTTTGTGGCAGCTGTCCAGTACTGCTTGTCTGAACAGATGCTTCATATTATGGTGTCCATAGGCAGAGCGCCAGGAGCTGTCAAATCAGTCAAATTATTACATTTAAAAATAAAGAATGCATAAGTGGCCTTTTGTTATAATGAGGCACGAGCTGACCCAGGTTGGGGATATCGGCTGTACAGAACCAGAAAAGGTCAGAATAATCAGGGGCTCTGGAGCACATGTGGGGGACAGTTGACTTACACTTTGTCCTGCCAGACAGTATTTGCTTTACCCTCAATAAGAACATCTTCCTGTCTTGATGCATGGCATTCTTGGCCAGACAGACACACACATGGTTGTCACAATCCCCAGAGATAAAGAGGGCCCCCCAGGAATGACAGCAAGGACAGCCAGGATTACACATGGCTGAACGCCAGTAAACTAGACACCCCCATGTGCTCCAAACACCATTCAAATCATCTACACATACAAACAGCCAGAAACAAATAAAACGATTCCCATGCCAAAATGCAAATAATAATGTCCCCCATTGCAAGTCTTTTATTCGAGATTGGAACTCTTATGCTGCATACACACGATCAGAATTTCTGACAAGAAAAGTTCGATGTGAGCTTTCTGTCGGAAATTCCAAACGTGTGTAGGCCCCATCGGACATTTGCTGTCGAAATTTCCGCCAGCAAAAATTTGAGAGCTGGTTCTCAAATTTTCAGACAGGAAACGTTATTGTTGTAAATTCCTGAAATTCCTGTATGCAATTCCGACGTGCAAAAAAACACGCATGCTCGGGAATCAAGTCGACGCATGCTGGGAATCATTGAACTTCACTTTTCTTGGCTCGTCGTAGTGTTGTACGTCACCGCGTTCTTGACGGTCGGAATTTTGTGTGACCGTGTGTATGCAAGACAAGTTTGAGCCAAAGTTCAGTCGGAAAAAAATCCACGGCTTTCTTGTAGGAATTTCCGATCGTGTGTACGCAGCATAATTCTCACACATTGATGCACTTAGGCTAAATTTACTTTTTTTTTATCTACTCTTTTTTTTTTAATTGAGAGGGTTTTGTTGTTGTTTTTGGGTATATAGCATATTGTATATTCGTTTAGTTTATTTCATCTACTGTTTTTTGTTCCTTTTTTGTGTATTTGATAGTTAATTATGTGCCACCAATGTTTATATAAATGTATTAAACTTTTTTGTGTGGAAAAAAAACTTTCAACTTCGAGGGAAGCTTTTGGCATAAAATCAGGTCCAGGATAGTTAATAGTAATTTCTGTAACCCTCAAGAGCCATTTAAAGCCCATTGTACTCTTAACCCCTTCCCGCCTGCTTCCTATGTCACTTTAATTGGGCTGGAATGGGGGCAGGAAGGTCTGCCTAATCATGTAACCACTATGACATTGGCTATCACAGTAGTCACATTATCGGGTCCTGTCAGTTCATGATTATTAGTACAGACCAAGAGCTGTCTTTGACAGCTTAGGCCCGGATTCTGAAAGGAGATACGACGGTGTATCTCCGGATACGCAGTCGTATCTCTGAGTGTTCATGGTCGTAACTATGCGACTGATTCAGAGAATCAGTTACGCATAGATTTCCCTAAGATCCGACCGGCGTAAGTGTCTTACACCGTCTTATCTTAGGCTGCATATTTACGCTGGCCGCTAGGTGGCGCTTCCATATAGTTACGCGATGAATATGCTAATTAGGTAGATACGCCGATTCAGAAACGTACGTACGCCCGGCGCATTTTTTTTACGTCGTTTACGTTAGGCTTTTTTCAACGTAAAGTTACCCCTGCTATATGAGGCGTAGCCAATGTTAAGTATGGACATCGTTCCCGCGTCGAGTTTTAAAAAATTTACGTCGTTTGTGTAAGTCGTTCGCGAATAGGGCTATACGTAAGTTACGTTCACGTCTAAAGCAATAACGACTTGCGGTGAAATGCGCCATTCGTAAAATATGTCAATTACGTGGGGTCACAGTGAATTTACATACAACACGCCCACATCATCCCCATTTGGATTAGGCGGGCTTACGCCGACACACATACGTTACGCCGCCGTAACTAAGGGCGCAAGTTCTTTCTGCATACGGAACTTGCTCCCTAAGTTACGGCGGCGTACCGTATCTGCGATACGTTACGCCCGCCGATAGATAAATCTATCTGAATCCTGGCCACAGTCTCTGTGCTGGGAGCACACAGTGAGAAGCCTATGTTGCCCATAGACACATATGAGCGGCATTTGTGGGCATTAAAACACACCCTCTTTGCCGCCGCACATATGCATTAGGTGGGCAGCAAGGGGTTAAAGCTGAATTCCAGGTATGCATTTTATTGCATAGCTACATTGCTCCAGCTTGGACCAAGTATGCATATTTCATACCTGGTTGCTGTCTTCTTGGTCCCAGGACCATCCACAGGACATCTTGCAAATTTCTCAAGGAATGCAAGACATTCTCTGATTGGATGCAGTGAAAAGGCAGTGAAGTCACAATCAGAGAACATCTTGCATTTATTGAGAAAACTGAAGTTCTGTAAATGGTGCTCGTTCCTAGTGAGCGACCCCTGTGTTCACTATGCAGCAGAGCAGCCACTTGGCTTAGGACCCAGAAGACAGCAGCAATCACTGTAGTAGCAGCGCCTACTGCAGCGATTCTCCACTTTCATGGGGATCCCACTGGGATGGCACATCCATACTGTACCTGTGTTGATCCATGTAGGACCAATGTATCTCCATAATAAAATGTATACCTGGAATTTAGCTTTTAGCCCAGGTTCACACTGGGCTGCGGGAGTGAAGCCGTGCGAGTTCAGCTGAACTCACACGATTTCACTCCCGCTGGCTGTCACGATTTCGGTCGCGATTTCGGAGACATCTGTGCAGGTTTCTGCACAGATGTCAATGTAAATCGCGGCCCGAAATCGCAAAAAGTAGTACAGAAACTACTTTTTGAAATCGGTGCAGCGACACAGATGCGGCGTCGCACCCATTAGGACGGTGTCATTGCCGACAATTGCCGGAAAATGCTGCCGATTTGAGATGCGATGTGACATGTAAAATCGCATCTCAAATCGTACCCAGTGTGAACCTGGGCTAAAGTATAATATCATTGTGCAGATAAATGGTCAGGTGGCTCAAAAGCACAATTCAAGGCTGGGCACCCCAGAGTAATTCCTCTCATGGGCACAGTTATTTTTTATTAGACATGTGCAGACTGGAATATTTTGTTTCGTTTTTTCGTTTTCGTTTGGAAAATACATTTATTTAGTTACTCCCGAAAATCGTTTTGATTTATTTCGTTTTTCGTTGGGGAATAGCTTTCGTCCGAAAATCCAATAATACTTGGTTTCTGTCGAATGGTCAAAAGAATATTCGCTGGAACGTCGAATCTTTGTTGGTTTCTGTCTAATGGTCAAAAAAGATTTGACGCAACGTCGAATCTTTACGTGGAATCGTACATTTCCGTTCGAATATTCCGCCTACAAGAATTCTAATGTTGTAAGACTAGTAATAATGTCGAATCTATTCTCTATAATGTCGAATCTATTTTCTCATAAATCGAAATCTATTCTCTGTAATGTCGAATCTATTATTTCTATAGTGTCAAATCTTTTCTCTATAATGTTGAATCTTTTCTCTATGATGTCGAATCTTTTCCCTATAATGTCGAATCTCTCTATATCGAATTTTTACCGCAACGAAAACGAAAATAAAGCATTTTTTATGTCGGATCTTTCGGTTTTCGTTTCTTGCACTTTCGTTATCGTTTGTTAAAACCATAACGAAAAAAAACAGATTTTCGGACGAAAATGCATTCTAACGAAAACAAATGCACATGTCTATTTTTTATTTTTGTATACATACCTTTTCAGATGTCTTCTGGCCAGTCATGTGATGTTCCGGGTCCACTTGCTCTTCTTCTGATAGTAAGGGTTGGTGGTCTTGAATGCAGCAGGAAGTTGGGTTTACAATGGGATGTCAGCACTATTTTCTGCAGAATGATGATGCTCTCCCATGGGGAAAATCTTTAATGCACTGTGCTATCAGGAAATGGGTTGAATGATGCACATTGATAGGTATCTATATAAAACCTGTATAATCATAATAATAATTTTCTACTTTATAAGAAAATCATTAGTTAGAATGGCCCTGATGTTGTAAAGCGCTGCGTAAACTGTTGGCGCTATATAAATCCTGTATAATAATAATGGGTCCATAGAGATTTCATATCCAATGAATAACCCAGTGGCACAGAAAGGAATAGGATGCAGGAGACATCGTTGGAGGTAAGAGAAGATAAGTAACGATTGGCAACTGTTTATATTTAATAGTTGAGGAGCCCCTATTTAAAAGAGAGGGAGAACTTCTGGGGTAGGAGAAAAGAGGAACCACCAAGCCATGGCCTCTTTCTTTGTGGGTCTCCGGGTAGCTGCAGGTCCCCTATACTAAGATCCTTTAGTTCCCACCATGCATGCCAAACCTCCCACCATGTCTCTTACCCCCCTGTGGTGCCCCCTAGATTGCTGCAGAGCCTCCAGCCCCCCATTATGCCACCAAGTTTCCCAATATGCCCTCCAGCCCCCCACTGTACCCTCCAGTTTCCACATTCTCCCTGCCAAACCCCCAGCACCAGTCAGAATCCTTATCCTCCACAGATGCCCCCAGCTAATTCTCTACAGCAGTGGTTCTCACCCTCAGTCCTAAAGTACCCCCAACAGGCCATGTTTTGAGCATTTCTCTTAGATAAAATAGCTGTCCAAAATACTAAGTCATTGACTCTATTTAAAGCACCTGTGCAAGATAAAGGAAAACCTGCAAACATGGCCTGTTGAGGGTATTTGAGAATTGAGGTTAAGAAACCACTGTTCTACAGGACCACAGAAGTCTACTCCAGAGTCTCCTAACCCCCTTCAGAAGTTTCAAAATCCACACAGTGACACCCAGCCCCATCCAGACCCTTCCAGAATTGTAATACATGTTTTGTATTCCTATACTTTTATTGTGTGGGTATAAACTTTTTTTTTCCCATGGGACATGGAAGGTTTTGGAAGAATTTACCAGGCTCTGGTCTCAATTAGGTTGAGAAGCACTGCTTTAGAATGTCAGTTGGATGCCAGCTCTGAGTCAGCTGACTTCACTTCTAAGTTGGTGGCACCCAGCAGCCTTTTTTTGGGCTTTCAGGTGTCTACCCAACAAAGGCTTTCATAGGAAAATAACAGGCATACAATACATGAAATACATACATACATAATTATATATATATATATATATATATATATATATATATATATATATATATATATATATATATATATATATATATATATATTGTGATAGTACAGTTCCCTGTCCTGGTAATGGTCGCCCAGGACTCTCCAATAGACAGGAATCTCCAATCCTGGGACCGGGTTTTGGAAACAGCCAGGAGTCTGGCTGGTTGATTGAGCAGGTGATTCCTGGGCTTATAGTAGAATCAAGACCAGTGTTCTGGACTCCACCCTCCCGAGGAGTCCAGGCAAGCAAGGGAGAAGCATGCATGTCTGCATGGTATAGACAGAGGACCCAAAGCTGTGGGCTGAGCAGCACAGAAGCTGAGAGCACAGAGAAAGGTACAGTGATTGTACAGGTACTTTGGTACGTGGCCAAGAGGGCTGAAGTGTAAGCCTAGGGGGCTGTATTTCTGAAGAGAGCCATGTGGCTTGGCATTTTCGTTTGACCATTTCTTTATTGCTGTAGAAACTTGAAACCCCCTGTGTGGGAATTTTGGATGGACGTTTTTCTTTCTTTTAATAAAAGTGGGTCAACAAACCCTTAAAAAGCACAACTGGCGTGGACTCTGCTGCTCACTGGTATGCTCTACCCAGATGCTAAATCACCCCAACATTACAATTGGTGCTCGATGCGGGCATGGACTGAAGATCCTTGCAAATACCAGTGAGCTATTGCCAGAAACTGCATAATCTGTGTGTGTGCAGGTGAGGAGAACCTGCAAGAGAAAGGTGATTAGCCTTAAAGAGACAGTGCTCTAATTTGTTGCTGAACTGTGCAAATTTTTTTGGGAGTGATTGTGAGTATGGGGCGATCAAGACGCCAAAAAGAAGCAAGGATGGCTGAGATGATAGATAGAGCTCTGAGGCTGGAGGGGTTGTTACCGCCTGATCGAACCCCATACATACCCGAACAGAGTTTTCCAAGGGAAAAGAGGGCTGCTGTTGTCCCTAGCAACCCTGGTGCAATGAGTGCACAGATGGCTAATGTGGAGCATCCACCAGCGTTTGAATCTGCAGTGGATTGGTGCAAGCGACACCTGGCAGGATTGGACCAAGCTAAAGTGGAAGCGAAGCCAACCTTTGATAAAAAGAGACATCTGCCAAATGTCCATGCCTGGGAGAGGGATGTTGTTGCCCCTGGCAACACTGCTGCAGTTAAACCAGCAGCTGTTGTAAAAATTGTGAAAGTGACACAGCTTGGGACAGGGTCCAGCAGATGCAGTGTGGGAAACCCTGACAAGACAGCAAACCAAGTGCGCTGTTTGCGGTGCAGCGAGTGGGGGCATGCAGTCTCCAAGTGTCCTTTGTCCCTGGCTCCAATGCAAAGCTACCTAGCAAAACAAAGGTCTGCGAATCCTATGTTATGTGCCAGAAGAGAGGCTGACCAAAAGCCAGGACGGAGAGTGGTTGCCCATAGCAACACAGAGGAGACCAGTCGGGCTGTCTGTGGACCATGGGGTGTGCTTGCCTGCAAGGGTCGTGACAAGTGGCTTCCGAAGGAGCCAATACAGCATGTTGGAGAGAACCAGCAAAGCTCTGCAGGGAGAGTGCGATCTCCCATGACAACAAGAGTGGAAGTTGTGCCTGGAGAGAGGAGCTGCAGGAGAGATTTGCCTCAACGTCCCCACAAAGAGCCCTGTGCGTTCTTGCCAGCTGGGAATCGCCAGGAGAGAAACGCACTGGAGAAAAGTCGCCCTGTTCCATGTCTGGAATGTGGCCAGCTGGGGCACGAAATGTTGTCTTGCCCTAGATTCTGGGGTGCACCTGGAGGTAATGATGTTGAGCCAGTTTCCTGTAAAAATATATTTACCGTCACCCCTGGCAACAAGGAGGAGTTTTCTGTTGTGTCTGCAGGGGGTGCGATTTCATCCCGTGGCCACCAGGGGGAGTTGGCCAGTAAATGTGCAGCTGAGGACTGTTTAAGACAACGTACTCAAATGAAGATGGTGATCCCAACTACTGCGGTGGGTAAGACTGTCTTTAATGAATTGATGTCTGGGACTGCTGATTGCAGGTATAAAAGAACTGGTTACGAGACTGTCCATGATGATGTGAAAGTGACCCCAGTTAGTGGGGTCACTAAATGTGTGCTTGAAGATTACTTCTCCCTACAAAGTGGGAATGCAGGGGTTAAAGTCCAAACAGAACCTGTATTGATGACTAAAAGTGTTGTGTCTAATGTCTGCCAGTCTCAAGTAGGCAGTGGGCTAGGACAGCCTGCAAAAACGAAAAATGCTATAAGTGTTATTGTTAATGAAAAGTTTGCTGCTGTTGGGAAAATCCCAGGTTCTTTCAGAGCAAAAGCTGTTGTCACAAATGGGCCGTTGCCTGTAGCAACTGATGGTAAGACCGCACAGTTGTCCCCAGAAATCTCCAGGGAACTTCATGTATTGAGGTTGCCATGGACAACTGGTATGTCACTTTGGTGGGACAGAGTGGAACTGTACTGTATTATGGTAATGTGTTAGTGCAAGCTGCTAGTACTAAAAATGTGCAGGTAAATGGTGGGTTAAAACATGTGAAAAATGCAAAGGTGTGTGAGGCTTATGAAGCGCCGCCCGAGCAAGGTGGTGGTGGTTGTGGTGTATTGCAACCTGTGGTGCTAGAACATGTGTTACCGAAGTCTGCCATGATTTGTAATTTGGGTAATGAATCTGCAACTAAACCCATCTGTTCTAATGTGTGTCCTTGGGCGGATGGATCAGGGCTAAGGAGCGCCCATGAATGGAGCACAGCTACAACAGATTGGGATAGTTGGGGTAAAAATCTAATGTCCCTGATAGATGAGGCTTTCATGCATAAAAGTAAGGTGGACAAAGTTTCTGCTGTGCCAGCAGGAGGGATGGCAGAACAGCTTATACCTGAGGGCGCGGTGGCTGCTGCAGGGGTTAACCCTCGTGAGAAATATGGACCCCATAAGGGCGAGCACACAGCAGACACTTTGTCCGCAACCTACAAAAATGATGCTGACGTGGCGTGTCAAAGTGATGTTGTCAATGGTAATGTGAAGCAGTTCATTGGTGCTGAACCTGAGAAGTTGAGTGTGAGTCAAGCACCTGGCAGCGCTCTGGTAGAGCACCAGGCTGTGGTCGTCTCCAGCTGGGAGAAGGTTTCATTAAACCTTGCAACCTCTCGCGTCTCAGCAAGTGAGTCTGTCTGCATTCCCAGTGTCAGGAAAGTCCCCAGGAAGGATTTCAATCCGAAGCCAAGGGTATGGTTTCTAACAAAAGTGTTAAAGGAGATGCTTACACTTTGGGATGTACAGCCAGTCTATACTGGGGTGTCTCCACCACAGTCAGACAGTCTGGTACTGCGGAGTACCATTAGGTGGACCCCTGAGTGGCAGGTGGTACAGCACAAAGGAAGACAAGACAAAAATGGTTTATTTATGACTGTATTACTAGTGTTAAAAGTTGCCTCTAGGTATGCTGATGGGTTACTTCCTGTACAAGAGGTTTATGGGAGAGGCTTTGGCGAAAAGAAAGTGTCTGAGGTTTCACCACCTAACAGCCAGGTAGAAGGCATTTCTGCTGCTATGGTTCAAGTTAGTACTGGTCAGTTGTCGGTGAAGGGCGTGTATACTGTACCAGTGGTACCATCACATGAGATGGGAGGGCCAAATGTGGACCAGAAAGCAGCAGAAATCCTAACTGGGGCCCAACCGAAGGTGGTTAAAGAGACTGGGGTCCCCAGTCCACTGTTTGGTTTAGGTGACAAACAGATAAGTGCAGTAAAAATTGTATGTGGATCAGAAGAGAACTTGTCTCTTCAGGTGGATAAAAATACAAATGGCATCAGAACAAGTCAAGTGGTAGGACAGCTGCCTGCAGAGAGGGTGAACCCCGGGGAGGTGACGTCCTCTGAGGTTCCCGTGGGTGATGGCAACCCTCTGGTATGTGTGCCCTCTGCAGACTCTGCCCTAGCAAATACTGAAAAAAAAGGCATTGGTGACTTTTGCAACATTGAGAGGTGTAAAGTTGGTTTGAATATGTATATCAATGATGAACCAAATAATTTGTTAAAGGTACATGACAGTGTGGTGTCCAAAGGTATTGGGAAACCTGGGAACCTGAAGCGTGGAGGCAGAAGGGTTGGTAGAAAGACCAGGGGTGCCCTGTTTAAATTTCAAAAGAGGAAGTGCTTATGGAACCCCAAAAGAAGAGGGAGAAGGCTGAGTGTAGGGAAATATAGCTTGTTAAGATCCAGGGTGGGACGTACCTGGAAGCGCACCCGGAAAAAAGGTTGGGCCTATGTGGCTGAGAGCCAGCACAGGGGTGTCCCAACCATGATGATGGGTGCTGGTGTTCCTCCCTCTGGATCGAAACAAAGGGGGGGGGTATGTGATAGTCCAGTTCCCTGTCCTGGTAATGGTCGCCCAGGACTCTCCAATAGGCAGGAATCTCCAATCCTGGGACCGGGTTTTGGAAACAGCCAGGAGTCTGGCTGGTTGATTGAGCAGGTGGGTCCTGGGCTTATAGTAGAATCAAGACCAGTGTTCTGGACTCCACCCTCCCGAGGAGTCCAGGCAAGCAAGGGAGAAGCATGCATGTCTGCATGGTATAGACAGAGGACCCAAAGCTGTGGGCTGAGCAGCACAGAAGCTGAGAGCACAGAGAAAGGTACAGTGATTGTACAGGTACTTTGGTACGTGGCCAAGAGGGCTGAAGTGTAAGCCTAGGGGGCTGTATTTCTGAAGAGAGCCATGTGGCTTGGCATTTTCGTTTGACCATTTCTTTATTGCTGTAGAAACTTGAAACCCCCTGTGTGGGAATTTTGGATGGACGTTTTTCTTTCTTTTAATAAAAGTGGGTCAACAAACCCTTAAAAAGCACAACTGGCGTGGACTCTGCTGCTCACTGGTATGCTCTACCCAGATGCTAAATCACCCCAACATTACAATATATATATATATATATATATATAATTTACACTGTATATATAATATAATCATATGCAAAGATGTTCCTTTATTTTAATGGTTGTGGTAAAAGGATCTCATAGGCCCCGTACACACGTCCGAGGAACTCGACGTGCCAAACACATCGAGTTCCTCGTCGAGATCTGTGTTGAAGCCGCCGAGGATCTCGGCGAGCCAACTTTCCTCATTGAACAACGAGGAAATAGAGAACATGTTCTCTATTTGGCCCGACGAGTTCCTCGTCGGCTTCCTCTGTGAAAAGTGTACACACGACCGAGATTCTCGGCAGAATCCAGCTCCGATCGAGTTTCTCGCTGAATTCTGCCGAGAAACTCGGTCGTGTGTACGGGGCCTTATACAAATCTGATCATTTGTGTTGGCTGATCCCTTAGTGATGGAACATACAATTATCAGTGGCCTAGATTCAAGAAGCAATTGCGTCTGCGTAACCATAGTTACGCAGCGCAATTGCTTACTTGCGCCGGCGTTACGAATGCTCCTGATTCAGGAACCTCGTTACGCCGACGGCAGCCTAAGATATGACTAGCATAAGGCTCTTATGCCAGTCATATCGTAGGCTGCATTCTTACGTTGGCCGCTAGGGGGCGTTCCCGTTGTGGTCAGAGTATAGTATGCAAATTGCATACTAACGCCGATTCACAACCCTACGCGAGCCCTGCGTACGCAGTTTACGTTGTTTGCGTACGTCGGGTTTCGCGTAAGGGTCCTTTCACACTAGCGGACCGTTCGTCCGTTCATTACAAGTCCGTTAACGGACTTGTAATGAAGCCCTATGGGGACGCGTCCGTTAGCGGATGGAGCATCCGCTAGCTTCCGCGTCAGTCGGGATCCGCTTTTCCGAACGGAACAAACCCTATTTTTCTTCCGTTCGGCGGAGCGGAACTGATGCAGACGGACAAACGGTCCGTCTGCATCAGGTTCCCCATAGGGCAGAGCGGAGCAGAGACAGGGCGGTCCCTGCACTGTGTGCGGGGACCGCCCTATCCGCCGACAGCTGAGCGGGGACCCCCGCTGAGCTGACGGAGACACACGGAGCGGACCCGGAAACGGTCCGCTCCGTGTGAAAGAGCCCTTAGGCTGCTCCTGCTAATAGCAGGGGCAGCCAATGTTACGTATAGCCGTCGTTCCCGCGTCGCGAGGTTTAAATTTTACGTCGTTTGCGTAAGTGAATCGTGAATGGCGCTGGACGCCATTCACGTTCACTTTGAAGCAAATTACGTCCTTGCGACGTCATTTGCCGCAATGCACATCGGGAAAGTTTCCCGACGGAGCATGCGCCCTACGCTCGGCGCGGGAACGCGCCTAATTTAAATGATTCCCACCCCCTACGGGATCATTTACATTAGGCGCCCTTACGCCGGGCATTTTTGAGGAGCGCCCACGCAAATTACGTGGCTACTGCTTCATGAATGAAGCGTAGCGCAGATAATTTGCGTAGGCGCAGGGTAAAAAGGGTACACTGCGCCTCCGTAAGGAGCGCGCAGCTGTACCTGAATCTACCCCAATGTTACATGCATTCTATACTAGCCCATTATTATATGGGATCCTGGAATCCTTAGCACAGTTACATCTGTGATTTCACCAATTAGCAAGATATGTCAATCCAGCCAGTAGCATGCTGGGTGCGGGGAGCCTTTCCAAACTTCTAATTAACTCAGTTCGAAGAGCAACTCAAAAGATATCAGAGCCAACTGCACAAAACACAACAGTGCTGATTTACCAAAACAGGAACAGATGACCAAAGCAGCCAATCAGGGGTTCTTTATTTAGATAAAGCAAAGAATGACTAACTGCCATAGGCAACTGATCATATTTTGCTCCAGTTATTATTATTACATTTTTTTAACTAATGCATGTGTTTACAGGACTCTCCACTCAGAATTTTGTGGGTCCAGGAAAAGGATTGTTTTATGTGCTATGCCCACAGATCGATCATTCTGTCCATTCTGCCCCATCACATGACACAGACAATTCCAATAGGACAGGAGACCTGATTTTTTCTGTGCTGCAGTTCAGTAATACTTACAGGTCTTTTCCCTCCCCCAGCCTGTGATTGGACAGTAAAGGAGAAGAAGCAAACTGATGATCTCAACTCTCTGTCACTCTGCTCTCTTCTGCCATGCGAATACCCATTGTTAGCACATTAGCACTGCAGCATACACTGATTAGTAGCTGTTACCAGGCCAGATTCAGGTTTTTACGCTGCATGCATTTACAAAAATAAATGTAATTATGTAAAAATGAATACAGAGCTGCATTTTTATAGCACTGATCGGTGTATAAATGACAATGGTCCCAAAATAGCGTCAAAAGTGTCCGATGTGTCCGCCATAATGTCGCAGTCACGATAAAAATCGCAGATCGCCGTCATTACTAATAAAAATAAAATTATTTTTAAAAATGCCATAAATCCATACCCTATTTTGTAGATGCTATAACTTTTGCTCAAACCAATAAATTTTTTTATCACAAAATTTGTAGAAGAATACACATCGGCCTAAACTGAGGAAGACATTGGATTTCTTTATATATTTTTGGGGGATATTTGTTATAGCAAAAAGTAAAAAATATTGCTTTTTTTTTTAATATAGCGTAAAAATTTAAAACCGCAGAGGTGATCAAATACCACCAAAAGAAAGCCCTATTTGTGGGAAGAAAAGGACTTCAATTTTGTTTGGGTACAACGTCGCACGACCGCGCAATTGTCAGTTAAAGAGACGCAGTGCCGTATCACAAAAAAGTGCTCTGGTCAGGAAGGGGGTAAATTCTTCCGGGGCTGAAGTGGTTAATAGGCATGTGCAATTTTTTAAGTTACGAATACGTTTTCCGTCAATTTTCGTTATTTTAGTTGATTCGTTAACATACGAATGAACGAACGGTTTAGCGCAATTAATAACGAATATTGATATTTTCAAAATAATGAATATGAAAAACAACGAAGATACGAAAGAAGAAAGAAACGAAAACATAGAAACAAAGAAAATACCGAACCCAAAAAAAAAAAAAAATTACGAAAAACAAAATGAACAAAAATGCAAACTTACTTATATTCGAAGACCGAAAAGAAAACAACCGAAATGCCGAACAAAGGATAAAAAACGAAAATCAAAACTAACGAAAAATAAATTACGAATCTTCGGAAAACGGAAATGAAAACAACGAAAATACGAAATAATGTAAATTAGCTTTCGTTAGTACTGAAATATTTCTGGACATTGACCAATAGCCACTGAGCGCTGTCCCTTTCCTCTGAAGAGGTTTGTTCCTTCCCCCAATGAGCTTCTTTCTCATTACCTCCTGGCTCCTTGTGTCTTTTTCTGTGTTAGACTGCAGTGCATCTAATTTCTAGATTTGTATTTGTAATATCTGACATATTTTAGTTTTCTTCTACGTCAGACTTCATTCTAGACAGGGTGTGTGTGCTAACTAAGACAGTCAAGTCAATCACAGTAAAGTACGAATTACAAAATTACGACGAGTAGTGTGTCGAATAAACGTAAAATGTATTCTAACAGAATTGCGAATGCAATAAAATCTACAAAAGTACGTTTTTACAATCAAAGGAAATTAGACACGAAAATACGAATGATCATAAAGCAACGGAAATATATTTCTTACGAAAATACGAATGCGGCATGATGGAAAATATAATGTAAATACGAATAACAAAACAACGAAAATTAAACTAACGTAAAAAACGAAGGAACGAATAAAATCATTTTAAAAATACGAACGCGGCAGAATACAAAATTAACGAAAATAAGAATCTCGATTCAACGAAAAATAAACTAACAGAAAAAAACGGAAACGGAAAAAAAGAGTGTTACGAAAATACTAAAGAGTACGAATACGATAACTAACGTCTTACGAAATTACGACTCGTTACGAATCACGATAAACGAACAGAAACAAATCAGAAATAAGCGAACATTTTTGCTGTGCACATGTCTAGTGGTTAATGTCCTACAAGTCTTCTCTTGATGCTGTAGTCAGGTCCTGCGCTGTGGTTTAGGTGTAGTCCTCACTAATAAGGATACAGTAAGCTTTCTAGCAGCTACTGTTATACCAGAATACTCCAGCGCTGCTCTGACAGCTGTAATACCAATGTACAATTCTGACAGGTAGGGAACTGTTCCAACACACGTCCTATTAAAACAACAAAGAGCGATAACACCCAGCGTCAGCAAGAGGGGGGCGTCAGATCAATAGGCTATAAAATAACTAATAGTGCGGAGGTGGCATTGAGAGGGAAGCGGGATGGTTACACAAATTCAGTGCTGAAACTAGACTCTTAGGGGACACGTGGGCAGTTTGGCTCCTAATCAGTAATAGAAAATACATCTGGAAAAAAAAATAGGAGAGAATGGCTTAGCGTTCACAGCTGCAGCAGAGGCGAGCACGACACAGACCAGAGGAGCCGGTCCATGGAAGGACACAAATGGGTGAGTTAGAGATGACAATATGAGATTTGCCCTGCCACTGAAGGGGTTAACTACATTGGGGGACATTGTGTACAATGACAGTAGTCTCGGGTTTTGAAGATTTGGTATCTGTAAACCGCACCGTATTCTACTTTTTCAATATTTTAATATTTATTTTTTATTTATTAAAGAATGACATTTAAAAGTGCCTTATCCTAACCTACTGTAAATATTAATTTATGTTGTGAATAATTATTGTGAATAATTACATAGTTTCATAGTTAGTCTAAAAATAGTTTGGTTGAAAAAAAGACACAAAAGTCCATCTAGTTCAACCACTGAAAATTTAATTAATGTAATTTAAATTAAATAGCTACGTGTCGTTAAATTTTTTTTAAATTTTCTTGCAATTATAATATAATATAATTACTTCAGGTTAACTTTGTTTTATTCAATTCTCTGTTTAATAAATTGGAGGCTTCCTAAAACAGTTACTGCCGGTTTGGAACTGTGATATTGTATGAATTCTTTAGGAATGTTTCTCATTGGGTTGTGTTGTAATGGTGCCTCCTAACAGGTCACTGACATCCTATAGCAGTGATGGCAAACCTTGGCACCCCAGATGTTTTGGAACTACATATCCCATGATGCTCAACTTCACTGCAGAGTGCATGAGCATCATGATAGTAGTAGTTCCAAAACATCTGGGGGTGCCAAGGTTCGCCATCACTGTCCTATAGCAACCTTCCTCAAACTTTTACCATGGAGGAACTCTAAGGCCTCGTACACACGACCCGACATGTCCGATGAAAACGGTCCACGGACCGTTTTCATCGGACATGTCTGCTGGCAGAATTTGGTCTGATGTGTGTACACACCATCAGACCAAATTCCCCGCGGACAAAATACACGGTGACGATGACACGGCGACGTGCGCGAACCCGGAAGTTCAATGCTTCCACGCATGCGTCGAATCACTTTGACGCATGCATGGGATTTCGGGCCAGCGGACATGTCCGATGAGTCGTACTGACCATCGGACATGTCCGACGGAAAGGCTTCCAGCGTACAAGTTTCTTAGCATGCTAAGAAACGTTTGTCCTTTTACTGTTAAAAAAAAAAGAAACTTTTGTCTGCTGCAAACCTGTCCGCTAGGCCGGAAAACTGTCCGGTCGGCCCTACACACGGTCGGACATGTCCGCGGAAACTGGCCCGACGGACCAGTTTCAGCGGACATGTTCGGTCGTGTGTACAAGGCCTTATGCCTCGTACACACGACAGTTTTTCCCGACGGGATTCCTCTCAAGCCTGCCTTGCATACACACGTTCAGGCCAAATACCGCCCGTCCAAAGCGCGGTGATGTACACCATATACGACGGGACTTTAAAGGGGAAGTTCCATTCAGATGGCGCCACCCTTTGGGCTGCTTTTGCTGATCCTCGTGTTAGTAAAGGTTTGGTGAGAGACGATTTGCTCTTTTCAGTTTTCGTGCTTTTCAGTCCGTTACAGCGCAACGAATGTGCTATCTCCATTCCGAACGCTAGTTTTACCAGAACGAGCGCTCTCATCTCATACTTAATTCTAAGCAATGCCCGTTTTTTTTTTTTCCTCGGGAAAAGAATACACATGACTGGTTTTCCTGACGGGAAAAAGTCTGCCGGGAATCCCGGCAGGAAAAAAGAAGACATGTTCTCTTTTTTTGTCCGCAGTTTTCTCATCGGGAAAACTGCGATAGATCATACGCAGGACCGTTTTTTCCGGCCAAAAGCTCTCATGGCAGTTTACCCGATGGGAAAACCAGTCGTGTGTACGAGGCATAAAAGTAACTTTCAGTTCTCAGGGAACCCATGCAAAAAAACATATGTACAGCCTAGGGATTAGAGTGATCAGTAAGTTATAGAAGGTTTTAAAATAAAAATTAAAAAAGCGCCATATCAAGGGTATTTGATGCCTGAGGTGGATCGATTATATTTACAGCAACATTATTTTAATTATAAAATTATTATGAAATAAAAAAAAAAAAAGAAAGCGGGAGTTTACCCGAAAGATTTTTTTTAACATTAGATTGAGGCTAATTAAGGGGAGCAGAAACGGATATTTATTTTTTAAATCAATGCAGTACTTACCGTTTTCAAGATAGATGTTCTCCCGCCGCTTCCGGGTATGATCTTCGGGACTGGGCATTCCTATTTGATTGACAGCCTTCAGACGGTCGCATACAGCGCGTCACCAGTTGCCGAAAGAAGCCGAACGTTGGTGTGGCTCTATACGGCGCCTGCACACCGATGTTCGGCTACTTTCGGAAAATCTTGACGCGCTGTATGCGACGGTCGGAAGGCTGTCAATCAAATAGGAACTCCCAGTCCCGCAGCCCATACCCGGAAGCAGCTGGAGAACATCTATCTCGAAAACGGTAAGTATGTGTCAGAACCTGTACTCACCGAGACCGAGATGCTGAGGGCGGCTCACCTTTGCGACCCTGTGCAGACCACTCCCTGGAGTTGGGACAGAGGAGGGACGGCACAAGGAGGCACCGGCGCCGGGAGCTGGCAGGAAGACTTGGTGCAGCTGACAGAAGCAGGGCAGGTGCAGAAGACTGGAGACAAGCGTTGGTCAGGCAGGAACTGGTAGGTGAGTCTGGTAGGGTCCACAGGAGATGAGGGCAAATCCGAGTCACAAGCCGAGGGTCAAGGGCAGGAGAGTTCAGAGGGAGTCCATGAGAGCAAGCCAAGGTCAAGGGGCAGGAGACAACAGCAATCCAGGTAACGTTAGCCAAAGGGTCAGAGGTTCCAGGTGAGAGGAGAGTCGTCAGGAATTCCGGGTCAAAACAGGCAGGTACGGCAACAGGTAAACACATAGGAGCTGAAGACAAACCAGCAACCTGTTCAGGGAAGGCTGCTGGTTTAAATAGGAATGTCCGGCCTCTGATTGGCCCCAGGGTTGCCGCATACGTGCACGTGCGCGCTTCCACGCACACGGCGCGCTGCCGTACCGCGCATGCGTGCGCGCAAACCACGCACAGGCATGCGCCGAAATGTCATTCTACTGGGCATGTGCGGGAATCTGTCAGAGATGGAGCTAGTACCCTGACAGTACGGCATTGATTTAAAAAAGAATACCCGTTTCTGCTCCCCTTAAATAGCCTCAATCTAATGTTAAACATTTTTTTTGGGTGAACCTCCACTTTAAGAATTCGCAGAAAAGAAATCTGAAGTAAAAATTCCTTTTATATTGATGGTCAGTGGGTTAAGGACCCCCTACATTGGCGGTAAGAAGGAGAACAGCCCCTTACATAGGTGGTCAAAGGGCTCCCTACATTGATGGTCAGTTGGAGAAGGGCCCGCTTACATTTGTAGTCATTATTTATTATTAATATTCAGTATTTATATAGTGCCAAGTTTGCACATCGATTTACAATATAAAGGGAGACAGTATGATTATAATACAATTCAATACAGAAAGAATAGGATGGCCCTGCTCATGGAGCTTACAATCTAAAGGGTGGAAGGGCCCCTTACATTGGTGGTCAGTGGAAGAAGGGCCCCCATACATTTGTGTTCAGAGGGAGAAGGGCTCCCTACGCTGGTAGTTCAGCAGAGCAGGGCCCCCACATAGATGATCAGTGGGAGAAGTGCCCCAATACATTTGTGTTCAGAGGGAGAATTGCCCCCTACATTGGTGGCCAGGTGGAGAACAGCCCCTTATATTTATGGGCAGTGAAAGAAGGTACTCTTTACATTGGTGGTCAGTGGAGAAGGGCCTCCTACACTGGTGGTCATGCAAAGAACAACCCCTATATTGATAGTCAGTGAGAGAAGGGTCTCCTTACATTGGTGGTCAAGTGAAAAGGGACCCCTTGGGGGCGTGGCCAGGACAGGCATGTGAGAGGACGCATCTCTCACAGCTCCCAGCGCTGATCCGGTATTGATCCTCCCCCGGCCGTTATTCCGGTTCGAGACCGCCATATGCTGGAAGCCAGCACTCCCGGGACCACAGCGGTACCACCACCGGCGTTGTGCACCAGGGGGAAGACCCGCAAAGGACAGGCGGAGATCGCGGGGATGGAGGCCCAAGATGGCGCCGCCGCGCCAACTGCCAGAGGGACGCCTCGTGGAGCGGACAGAACGGGCCCCAAACAGGGTAAGCCTGCCAAGACCCAGGGAAAAGAGGCCCCCAGGGACATGCTTTACTATGCCCAAAAGATGTCTGGAACGGGGGGGCCAGAACAACCGTCCCGCTCCGGTGCCATGCACCAGGCTAGGCCCGCAGCACAGGGCGACAGTGTCCCACTATACTGGGGGGAGGAGGAGGACAGAGAAGGAGCAGGCCAGGGACCGGAGGACGAGCAGGCCCCAGACGCACAAGCTGAGAATGCTGTGCAACCCACGCTGGCAGACATACTTAAAGCAGTTAATAAATGTACTGCATCTGTGGACACTTTGAAGGAGCAGTTTGGTTTACTAAGGCAGGATATGCAAAAGATTCGTGAACGTACTACTGCAGTGGAAAGCAGAGTCAGTGAGGTGGAGGATCAGCTGCAGCCCATGGCCCAAGACACCAGAGCTGCCCTGCAGATGGCTAGAGACGCTTATGACCGCGTGGAAGACATGGAGAACCGTCTCAGACGCAATAATGTCCGTATAGTAGGGCTGCCGGAAAGGGTGGAAGGTAAAGACCCCACCATGTTTGTAGAGAACTGGCTGATTGAACTTTTTGGCAAAAATACGTTGTCACCATTTTTTGCGGTGGAAAGAGCCCACCGAGTACCTTCGCGCCCACCGCAGCAGGGGGGCCCCCCTAGATCCATCCTGGCAAAACTACTCCACTACCGGGACAGGGAGGCGGTGCTGCGTCAGGCTCGGGAGCGAGCTAACATCCAACACAATGGCGTCCGGGTGTCATTTTACCCAGATTTTTCGCAGGAAGTACAACGGCGCCGGGCCAAATTCCTTGATGTAAAGAGGCGACTGCGACGGATACAACTCCCATATGCTATGCTCTACCCAGCGAAGCTCCGGGTGGTGGTGCGGGGTCAAGCCCAATTCTTTGAGTCTGCAAAGGAGGCCATGTCATGGCTGGATAGAAACGAGCAATCTTTACAACGCCAAGCACAGGAGGAGGGGGAGTGAGGCATGGGCAAGTTATTTTTACTTTTTATTTCTTTGGTTTTGCCTCCAGTCACTGACTATGCAAGATTGAAATGTTTCTATGCTTCACTGCTGTCCCTTTTTTAGGGGGGATCCCCTACAATTTGCCTGTTTGAATATTCCTTTTTCACTTACCCTTTGGCCGGGGGAAATTATGATTGGCAGCACATCGTGAGGAAAGCTGTTCTAAGTAAAATGATGTCTGTGACTGAAGTAAGCCGACGTTTAGTCGCACAAAGTGCTGGAGCCGCCCTGTTGGTGGACACTGATGTTTCGGGACCCGTTTGGTCCGCAAGTTATGCTAACTTTTGTTTTTCTAGCTACCATATGAAGACAGAGGTACATCTTAACAGACCTGGGCCGTTGGCCCTTACGCAAGATACTGTGCAGGAGAGGACAGAACTGGGGGGTGGCCCGTTTTCCCGACAGTGGGGTCAGACTGTGCATTTTTGCCCACAAGTATATTGCTTTCTGATGTTAAAGGAAGACACCCATGGCTAAGGTACCTATTGTGTCATGGAACGTGAGGGGTATGCTTTCTCCATTGAAACGCACGATGATATTTATGTGTTTAAAGAAATTTCTGCCTGGGGTGATATGTTTTCAGGAAACGCACCTGACTGCGGATACTGTGGGCTTTTTGAAATATGTGTGGGCGGGCAAGGCATATCACTCTACACACACCTCCTTCTCTAGGGGGGTGAGTGTACTAGTGCACAATGCCCTGGATTTCCAGGAATTTGACAGTGCGGTAGACTCTGAAGGTCGCTATGTATTCATCCATTGCAAAATTGGTACATTGATTTGTGTATTGGCGTGTGTTTACATCCCCCCGCCGTTCACGGCAGCGGTGCTCAGGCTCCTCCTTTCCTTTTTAGGGGGCAGGCCGGAGGTTCCGTTGCTCGTGATCGGCGACTTTAATTGCTGTCTGGACCAGGTGGCGGATAGACATCCGTGCCCTAGACCCTCTGCCCTCGCTAGGAGTACTCCCCTAGCGCGGTTGTTGCAAGAGGTGGGCTGGACTGATATCTGGAGGCACCGTAATCCAGGGGGCAGGCAGTTCACGTGCTTCTCGAAGACGCATGGCTGCCTGTCCAGGATAGACCTGGGGGTGGGTAACGCAAGCATGCTTCCACTGATAGCAGGCCTGTCGCATAGGCCCCGTAGTGTGTCGGATCACTCGGCCCTGGTGGTGCAACTCTGCGTGGCACCGCAGGGGAACCTGGTTAAGGCACCATGGAAGCTGAACGCATTTTGGTTGAAATTGATTAGATCCCACACCGAAATAGAGGACAGTATACGGAGGTATTTTGTTGCGGAGGAGGGGGTGGAACGAAATGTGCTACAGTGGGATGCCTTTAAGGCTTATCTTAGAGGCCTCCTCATACGGGAAGTGACTGGGGTGAAGAGGGCCTCTGCTGCATTACTGATAGAAGTGGAGAACAGGGTCCAGGAAATGGAGCGGGCTTACATTACAGATCCTTCTGATTCGGCCAGGGAGTCCTGGCAGGCGGCTCAGTCCGCCTACCAGCAGTTGCTCTCCTCGTCAGCAGAAAAGAAGAGATTCTTTGCCAAACAGGCGTTTTTTGAGGAGGGTGAGAAAACCGGCCGTATACTGGCACGGATTGCGAACTCTCATCAACGGTCACCTGAGATAGGGGCTATTAGAGCTAGGTCAGGAGGGGTAGTCTCTCAGCCAGACCAGATTATGCAGGAACTGGCGGGTTTCTATGAAGCCCTGTACAGTTCCGGCGCGGCATACACCCAGGAGGATCTGGAGCTATATTTGAACCAATTGACCTTCCCGGGACTGTCAGCTAATCAGCGTATTTCGCTGGAGAAACCAGTTACTGTTGAGGAACTGCAAGAGGCAGTCAGTGCCTTCCCTAATTGTAAAGCCCCGGGGGAGGATGGGCTGCCCATGGAGGTATACAAACAGTATTCGGGGGTGTTGCTGCCACAGCTTTTGCGGGTTTTTAACAGCGCCAGGGAGGGAGGGACTTTGCCCCCTTCCATGTCCAAAGCAAATATAGTACTGTTACTTAAGCCAGGCAAGGATCCCGTGGACCCGGGGGCCTACCGTCCCATTTCCTTATTACAGAGTGACGTTAAGATCCTGGCCAAGGTGCTCGCCATCCGGCTAAATGGGGTGGTGACTTCCATAGTACATGGAGACCAAGCTGGGTTCATGCCTAACAAATCAACGGCGGTTAATTTGAGAAGGTTGTTCCTTAATATACAAGCGCGGGCAGACAACATGGGCAGTAGGGCTCTACTATCCTTAGACGCAACAAAAGCCTTCGATAGTATCGATTGGAACTATCTTTGGACCGTTTTGCGGAAATTCGGATTTGGCCCTATCTACATTTCCTGGGTGCGGCTGCTGTACAGCCAGCCGCAGGCAGCGATACGGACATTTGGCTCGTTGTCGGCGGGCTTTGCACTGAGGAGGGGGACTCGGCAGGGTTGCCCCCTGTCCCCCCTCCTCTTTGCCCTGGCTATTGAGCCGCTGGCCATGAGTATCAGGGCTAACCCCCGCATCACCGGTTTTTGCTATGGCGACATGCAGGAAAAGGTGATGTTGTATGCTGATGATACGCTTCTTCTGCTGGGAGACACGGATTCCTCCCTTAGAGAGGCTATGATGGCAATCACAGAGTTTGGAAAATTCTCTGGCTTGCTCATAAACTGGACAAAGTCAGCACTGCTTCTGTTGGATGGTGATGACACACAAGTAATTAACGCTGTTTGCCCCTTATCCATTACTTCATCCTTTAAATATCTAGGGGTACAGGTAACGGCCCGGCCACGAGATTTCATACATCTAAATATTTCCCCCCTGTTGCTGAGGTTTAGGGATAAGGTTAAAACTTGGAAGGCCCTGCTTCTGTCGGTTGCTGGGAGGGTGAATCTAATCAAGATGATACTCATGCCGCAACTGCTGTACTTTCTACACAACACCCCCATGGTCATCCCCCTGAAAGTCTTTCACACCGTGAACAGTATTTTTCGGGGACTTATCTGGAAGGATAAGAACCCTAGGATTAAGTTGGAACACCTGCAGAGACCTAAAGATAGCGGGGGATTGGCGCTGCCAAACCCCTGGCTATACTATTTGGCGGCTCAGATGCAGCAGCTGGTTGGCATGTTTCGGCCGACGGTGAGGTCCTCGGCTCAGAGGCTTATGGAGCACACCGTGGGCGGAGGTCCGATCCCTGAGGCGTTGGAGGCGCAGGCATTTGCTAGACCGCACAAGAAGCTCCCCACATTTAGTCTGATTCAGAAGGTATGGAATAAGGTTAAATATGTCCAAGGCGCAGAGGGTTACACGAAGTACAGTCCCATATGGCTAAACGACACGTACACTGAACTGGCTAAACTACAGTCCGGTGCCAGGTGGAAACACTATGGGATTACACACCTTACCCAAATATTCCGAAACGGGGTACTTCGCACGTTTCCGGACTTGCGGGAGGCGTTTGGCCTGCCACAGTCCATGTACTTCTCATACATACAGTTGAGACACGCAGTGGCGGCACAGGGTCGCTCCTCTGAGTGGTGCCTGTCGCCGACCCCTGCTTTTGATCTTCTGGGGGAGGCTGGGACGTCTAAGGGCTTTATCTCCCAATGCTATGCCATCCTGTTGCAGTATGTGATGAAGCAGCATCCCCTGAAGATACGGGAAAGGTGGGAAGCTGATGCAGGGGACTTGGACGGGGAACAATGGGAGGAAATTTTTCAGGCAGTAGGCAAGTGCTCACTGAATGTCTCACAGAGGCTCACGCAACTGTACATTTTGTTACGAATATATTATACCCCACACAGACTCCATAGAATGAACCCACAGCTCGACCCTACCTGCACCAGGTGCAAGAGAGACCATGGAGACCTGATACATATGCTGTGGAGATGCCCAAAACTCCACACATATTGGGCGGGAGTCGTGAGTACCATCAACTCAGCATTTGGAGTGTCTCTTCCGCAGGACCCGAGGGCTTGTCTCTTGGGGGCTCTGGAGGAGTATGAATGGGAGGAGATGGACAGGGAGGCGGTGCAAAGGGTCTTATTCCAAGCTAGGAAGCTCATTATGGTTCACTGGAAGGCCGAGGCTCCTCCGACGCTGGCTGAATGGATCAATAACATTGGGACAGTGCTGAGGATGGAGAAGGTGATATATCAACACAGGGGTAATGCCCAAAAATTTGAGAAGTTATGGGCAAAGTGGCTGGATGTGCCGGGTCTGGCCCCTGTGGACCTGGTGATGGACAGGCTTCTGGGCATTAATATTGGGTGAGGTGGGCATTGAGCCAATTGTCGGGAGGGAAATGTTTGACTTGCTTGGGGGGGGGGGGGGTTTACCTCCTGTTCATAGATGTATTCTGAATATGTGGCTGTCTCGCTGCAGATCTTTATTTTCCCCGCACTGTTAAGGGGACTTTGTATACCTTGTACCTCTGTAAACTAAAATAAATAAAATTTTGTTGGATTAAAAAAAAGAAAAGGGACCCCTTACATTCAGTGTCAGTGGGAAAAGATACCCCTTGCATTGGAGGTTAAGAGGCAAATACACCTTACATTGATGGTGAATGGGAGAAGTGCCCCCTTACATTAGGGATCAGTGGTAAAGCTCCCCTAACATTGATGTTCAGTGTAGGAAGGCAATCAAACCATTATTGCTCAAGGAACACCTGACAATTTCTCGGGGAACCCTAGCAATCCATAGACCCCTGGTTGAAAAAGGCTGCCCAACAGCATAGAAAACGTTTAGCAAATTTCATTGAGGCCTGTAGCAAAACTGTGGGCATTCAAATATTTGCATAATTATAACAAACAGTATATGAGCTTTAAAACAAGTCCTTCCTGAATCTTTGTAGATGCAGCCACGCACTGTGGTGCAATTCATCCTCAAAGTTCACAGCAGAAGCATTGAAGTCATTCAAGTTATTCTCTCAGCAGTCCAATTTATCCTCTGCTCTCACCCCCTGTTACTCAATAGCCTTCCAACCTCTACTGTAAACATAGAGCAGGTGCACAGGGAAAGGGAGAAGTGTGAGCTGAGCTGCTGAGAAAATGATGACAGTACTTCTACTGTGAATGATGAGAATGAATTACTCCACAGTGTCTGCAGCTACAGAGGTCAGTGAGGGCTTGTTTAAAAATGAATTTACATTCATTTGGCATTCTAGTTCATTTAAATAAAACATTTTAAAAAAAGCAACCTATGTAGTCATATAGTGATCAAGTCAATGCAATGAACAGTTATCTCAAGCTTTCTAGTGGGAACAAGCTTTAAATCACAACATTGATCTACCACAATGTGAATTCTGGGTAATCCTTGCAGAATATACACTTCCTATATTCAGGACCGGTAGGAGGGCAGTAGGAATGTACTTTGTAACTACTTCTCTTTCTACGTCACCAAATACATTACAACTTTCAAGGCAGGCGTGAATCTGATTGGTGGCTGTAAACAACCTCCTAAAACTGGCATGCTGTTACATCAGTTGTTTGTGTGTGATCAGAGAGAGATTGGACTCAAGCAGAACAGCTTGTATGTCCTAATGGGCGGTAAAACATGTTTATAAGTCATCTTCACTATAAAGAGACATTAGAAGCCAAGACACCTCTTGTGGTTACAAGTTATAATCTGTTTATTGTATTGATGACAGCTGCTAGGAAGTCATGAACTCCATCCCCTTCACAAGACAACTGATTTAAAACAGTTTTTAGTGCAATTTACATTCAGTATGTGTATGAAAGAGATCAGCTTATTGTGAACAATATAAGTCGATGTAAAAGTTGTGATTATCAAGGTATTGTAAATGTCATGTTACATGATATTATTTTTATTATGTACTGTCTCTTTAATCCCTATCTAGTTTGACTCTTGTGGCATTCCTTAGTTTGCATGCTGCTCAGTCTCCTCCCCCTCTTTTCTGTATCAGTCATTTCAATGCTGTACTTCATGTGACCTGTATGTTTCTTCTACCTGCATGTAAGAATCGTTCTTTTACCTGTTGTAACTTGCATTCTACGGATCATACGACGAATAAACATCGCCAGATCTTCTTTCATGTGAGTTGTGACTGAGTAAGCTATCTGGAAAGGTGATTTGGGATGGATAATCTCTTCAGGGCAATGAGCTCCATGTGCTACTGAAACCCACATTCATAGCCTTAGCAGCCGATTCAGAATAGTAAAAGAACGTATCCAGCAGCCTGCACAGAGATAACTGCGTCACAGAACAGATCATAGTGAAGTGTAACTGTGTGTATTGCATGAGAATTCTGCATACAACCCCAGCACAGCTTGTTACAGCTCCTCACAGTATACAGACACTCTTCACTGCTACAGTCAAGCCTGTGTACTGCAGGCCATCATGAGTGGAAAGGGCTCAGTGTGTGATGAAACACCACAGCATGCTTCACACAGAGAAAGCCAGGATGAGGACCCAGAGTCCACTGCATTGACCAAACGCTCTGTGAAACCCACTTGGAAGGTTAAAGAGAACTATGAATCCATGAGAACTGAACTAGCAACCAGTTTGAAGCAGATTTGGGATAAAATCCTCACCCACATTGATGTGATTTCATGTCCCAGCCATGAGGTACTGCAACTAGAGGGTGCCATAAAGCATCTCTCTGCTTCATACGAACTGTACCAGACTACAAGCAACAAGTATAAAACTATTCTGCAAAGCATCAACACTGAGGAGTCCTTAGAGCAACTTAACAATGCCCAGCTTCTTAATGAGGAAAGAGAAAGCTTTATCCAGCGAACTAAAGCAAAGGCAGAAGCAAAATTAATGCTGCCACGGGACACTGTATCTCACAAATCTGTATCCACTAGACGTTCTAAAGGTTCCTCTAGATCCCGAAGTTCAAGGCACTCAACGCTTAGTGAACAGCTAATGAATGCCCGCGCCGAAGCAGAGGCTATCAAGGTACGGGCCGCATATGCAAAAAAGAGAGCAGAAATGGAAACCGAGGCAGCGCATCAAAAGGCAGTAATGGAAACCGAGGCAGCGCATCAAAAGGCAGTAATGGAAACCGAGGCAGCGCATCAAAAGGCAGTAATGGAAGCCGAGGCAGCGCATCAAAAGGCAGCAATAGAAGCTCAAACGGCACGTCAAAGGGCAGCAATTGAAGCTTTAAAGGAACAGAGCAACTACGAGGCAGCTGCAGCAAAACTAAAGGTTTTGGAACAAGCTATCGGTGCAGATGAAGATGCTAGCGAAAGGGTCAGCGTCAAGGCAGATGTAGAAGATCCTTTTGAACGCACTAAGAACTATGTTCTAAACCACAGCAGTGAACACTCAATTACCTCCACGTTTCACGGCAACGCAAGGACTTCACCACATCATCAGGTAAAAGCTGTTCCAGCCACTTCCTACATGCAAACCCACCCCAGTGCAGCTCCCGACTGTCATGCTGATCCCGCATATGTCACAAAACGGCACACTAATCCGCAAGCAAGTCGCCAGCCTCCTGCTAACAGTACTGTTCCAGACCTTCACCCAACAATTCAGCTGAATGCCCTTGCTGCACCATATCTTCCCACGTCTCTTTGCAACGATACCATAAACAATGCTATCCACAACAATCAACCAGCAACCTCCTATGTAAAGTCAGAGGCAACAGAGGTAGTAAAGTACTTACTTCGACATGAGCTCGCCAAGTCAGGCCTAGTAAACTTCGACGACCATCCTGAAAATTATAGAAGCTGGAAAGCCGCTTTCAAAACTACATTAGGCGGTATCGGTTTTACTGCCGATCGTGAGCTGGATCTGCTGATCGGGTTGCTTGGCCCACAGTCAACAGAACGTGTCAAGAGCCTCAGGTCAGTTTACATCGACAATCCAACTGCAGGTCTCACCGCAGCATGGGAGCGTCTAGAACAGACTTACGGTAGTCCTGAAGCCATAGAGAATGCATTGCTCAAACGATTGGAAAATTTCCCAAGGATATCTGGTAAGGACAATATAGAGTTCCAGAGACTCAGCGACCTTCTTCTCGAAGTCCAGCTTGCCAAAACTGACCCTAAGCTACCTGGCCTCAGTTACCTGGACACTGCTCGAGGAGTTAACCCTATCGTTTGCAAGCTTCCGCATGGCCTACAAGAAAAGTGGATCCAAGTTGGGTCATCATACAAACGGGAAAACAAGGTTTCCTTTCCCCCGTTCTCCTACTTCTGCAATTTCGTCAGGAACATTGCTGACACCAAGAACGATCCTAGTTTTGCATTCAGCGAGTTCAATACTCCCTCACCTAAAGGTGACAACCTACATACTAGCTACAGGAACCGCAGAGGTCCCGTGTCTGTTAGGAAGACAGACATTATTCCCACTCCCGCCCCAAACAAGAGCGGCAAGATCGAAAACCCAAACCGATTATGTCCCATCCACAAGAAGCCTCATCCCCTCAAAAAATGTATCGGTTTCAGAAAGAAGCCCCTACAAGAACGAAAGGAACTCCTAAAGACTTTTGGGGTATGTTATAGATGCTGTGCTTCCACCGATCACTTTGCCAAGGAATGTAAAACTCCTATCAAGTGCACAGAGTGCGGTTCCGAGGACCATGTGCAAGCACTCCATCCCCTTGAGTCCAATCCTTCACAACATGCAGACCTTCCTCCTGGGCAGAACCACAGCGGGAAGAGTACAGATCACGTACCTAATTCCACCATGGTATTTTCTTCGTGCACTGAAGTCTGTGGGGAAGACCACTGTGACAAATCTTGCGCTAAAATATGCCTAGTGAATATTCATCACAAGGATCAGCCAGAAAGGACTTTAAGGGTGTATGCTATCTTAGACGATCAAAGCAATCGATCGCTTGCACGATCCGAACTGTTCGATCTATTTTGCACAAAAGGAGAGGTTCACCCTTACACCTTAGGCACTTGTAGTGGAACTACAGAGGTTTTTGGAAGAAGGGCTCATGGATTTATTGTGTCCTCCCTAGAAAATAACCTACAATTACCCTTACCTACACTTGTAGAGTGTAACCAGATACCAGCCAACAAAGAAGAAATACCTACACCAGAAGTTGCCTTCTACCACCCTCATCTAAGGTCAATAGCCAGTGAAATCCCACCACTTGACAAAGATGCTAAAATCCTTCTTCTGCTGGGAAGAGATATTCTAAGGATCCACAAGGTACACAGGCAGGTCAGCGGACCTCCAGAGGCCCCATTCGCCCAGTACCTGGACTTAGGCTGGGTCATCATAGGCAACGTCTGTATAGGCAAAATGAAAAGGCCTACTAACATTTCTTCATTCAAGACAAATGTATTGCCAAATGGTCGTAATACTCACTTTGAGCCATGCCCACATCACTACTGGGTAAAGGAGAAGGTAACTAGCTGCAAGTTGCAACATTGCAACACAAACCTTTCCCGCACCTACGATGACAGCTTTGGTTCTACAGTTTTCAACGTAAGCAGTGAAGACGACAAGTTGGCTCCTTCGGCAGAAGACAAAGAATTCCTTAAAGTAATGGACAATGAGTTCTTTCAGGAAGATTCCAATAGCTGGGTAGCACCCCTACCCTTTCGCCTCCCGAGAGAGAAGCTACCAAACAATCTACATCAAGCAGTCAAAAGATTCTCCTCCGTAAAGCGTACCTTAAGCAGGAAGCCAGAGATGGAAAGACATTTTGTGGACTTCATACAGAATATCTTCGACAGGGGTCATGCCGAACCCGCACCCCCATTGAAAGAAGGAGAAGAATGCTGGTACCTCCCTTCCTTCGGTGTGTATCACCCACGAAAGCCAGACCAAATCAGAGTTGTCTTTGACTCCAGTGCCCAACATGAAGGCTTCTCACTTAACGACATGCTCCTCACAGGGCCCAACTTGAACAACAACCTCATTGGAGTCCTAATTCGCTTTCGTCAAGAACCTGTAGCGGTGATGGCCGACATTCAACAAATGTTCCACTGCTTCATCGTCAAGGAAGATAACAGGAATTACCTCAGGTTTCTATGGCACAAGGACAACGACATCAACAAAGAGGTAATTGATTACCGAATGAGGGTACATGTCTTTGGGAACAGCCCTTCCCCAGCTGTAGCAATCTATGGACTAAAAAAGACAGCTCAGCTTGGAGAAGCTGAGTATGGATCCGATGCTCGTCAATTTGTTGAAAGGAACTTTTACGTAGATGACGGGCTCAAATCCTTTCCTACTGCTAAAGAAGCAATTAATCTTCTTACCAGAACAAAGGAGATGCTAGCTGTAGCAAACTTGAGACTTCACAAAATTATATCTAACAGCCAAGAGCTAATGAATGCATTTCACCCTGAGGACTATGCCGCCAGTGTGAAAGACCTTGACCTTGGGTCAGACACACCCCCTATACAGAGAAGTCTAGGTCTGCTGTGGAACATCAAGGCAGACACATTCACCTTCCAGGTGTCAACCTGTGACAAACCCTTCACCAAGAGAGGAGTCTTGTCCGTAGTGAACAGCATCTACGACCCACTGGGATTTATAGCCCCAGTCACCATCCAAGGTAAGATGTTATTAAGACAGCTTACTACCGATAACCTAGATTGGGACACTCCGTTACCTATTGAGAAACAACAAAGATGGGAGAAATGGAGAGGTTCTCTGAAGACATTAGAACAGCTCCAAATTCCACGTTGCTATGCCCCAGTCTCCATCTCAGCCGCTGTCCAGAGGGAAATCCATATTTTCTCTGATGCATCAGTTGAAGCTATAGCTGCAGTGGCCTATTTGAAGACCTCAGGAGTTAATGGAGACATACACTGCAACTTTGTTCTAGGCAAGACAAAGCTAACACCAAAACCCGCACATACCATACCCAGACTTGAACTTTGTGCAGCTGTGCTAGCAGTGGAAATAGCTGAAGTCATAAAGAGTGAAATGGACATTAACATTGATTCCTTCACATTTTACACAGACAGCAAGATAGTGCTTGGTTACATTTACAACCAAACTAAACAATTTTACGTGTACGTCAGCAATAGAGTAGAACGTATCAGAAGGTTCTCCTTGCCAAAGCAGTGGCACCATATTCCCACTGACCTTAATCCTGCCGATTGTGGGACAAGAGCTATATCTCCAGTAGCTCTCCTCGACTGCTTGTGGCTGTCGCCTCCAAGATTTCTTTCTGAAAACTCCTACTCAATTTCCACGGACACTACCTATGAACTGGTACATCCTGACGATGATAAAGAAATCAGGTCTATGTACACCACACTGTGTACCTCTGCGAGTTCAGAACAAAAACTAAAGTCGCATCGTTTTGAACGTTTCTCAACCTGGTCATCAGCTGTTAGGGCCGTTGCTTATTTGATACACATTGCCCATTGTTTTAAAAGGAGCTCAACTTCAGAATGTCATGGCTGGCATATCTGTACCAACCTCCCTACTGCAACGGAAATTGAGCAGGCGGAAAGGGTTATCATTCGCTGTGTACAACAAGAAGTGTACATGGAAGAGTTGCACAGATTCAAAGGTGGAATACCTCTATCAAAGGGTAGTTCACTATTTAATCTGAACCCTGTAGTCGATGACAATCAGTTGCTACGAGTTGGAGGTCGAATAGAGAAATCTGACCTGTGCAGCAAGGAACAAAACCCCGTCATCATACCAGGTCAGCACCACATTGCCACTCTTCTAATACGGCACCATCACGAACTAATACAACACCAAGGCCGACAATTTACAGAAGGCGCTATCAGGTCAGCTGGCTTGTGGATTGTTGGAATGAAGAGATGTGTTTCTTCCCTGCTTTTTAAATGTGTCAAGTGTCGCAAGTTAAGAGGTAGACACCAACTACAACAAATGGCAAGCCTGCCATTTGATCGCCTAAGTACAGATCCACCCTTCACCTACTTTGGAGTTGATGTATTTGGTCCGTGGACTGTGGTAACTCGTAGGACTCGCGGTGGAGCAGCCAATAGCAAGAGGTGGGCTGTGTTGTTTACCTGTCTCAGCGTACGAGCTGTACATATCGAGGTGATCGAGTCAATGGATTCGTCTTGTTTCATCAACGCTTTACGAAGATTCTTCTCCATCCGAGGACCTGTCAAACAGCTAAGATCCGACTGTGGTACCAACTTCGTTGGAGCCTGTAAAGAACTTCAACTAGACAATTTCTTAGCAAACAATGGATGTACTTGGCTGTTTAATTCACCACATTCTTCGCATATGGGAGGATCCTGGGAGCGAATGATTGGAATCGCTCGAAGAATTCTCGATTCCATGTTGCAGGACCACAAGTCTTCACTATTGACTCACGAGACTTTGAGTACCTTTCTCTCAGAAGTATCCGCCATCATTAATGCAAGGCCTCTAGTACCAGTATCTTCCGATCCTGATGCTCCAATGATCCTTACCCCAGCCACACTCCTTACTCAGAAGGTTGGAACTACCGTGATATCTTCTGCCGAGATTGACCCGAAGGATATCTATAGGCGTCAATGGAAACGGGTGCAACACCTAGCCAATGTGTTTTGGCACCGCTGGAGAAAGGAGTACCTGCATACCCTTCAAAGCCGTTCCAAATGGCAAACACCCAAGCCCAACCTCAAAGTAGGAGACCTTGTTCTTCTGAAAGATAGAGAAGTCCGTCGCAATGAGTGGCCTATGGGTCTTGTAACAAGCGTAATGCCCAGCGATGACGGAAAGGTTCGAAAGGTTGAAATTAAGATAACTAAAGGAGGTTCTGCTCGGACTTTCTCACGACCAATCACGGAATTGGTGCTTCTTCTCCCAAGTGAGTGACTTAGGCAGGAGTACCGGCTATACCCGCTATGGCGGGGAGAATATCACTATCACTATTGACTGTGCTACTGTTGAAGTCCCACGATTATAAACGATAGACTGCAGGACTCAAGCCATCTGTTTTTTGGACGTCATGTTTCATTGTTCATTTACTGCATACCTTCTTGTGTTTGCGGGTATCTCGTATCTATGGTTTACACACCAGTTTTACCTTTAACGTTTCTTCCCCTACAGGTTCAAGTTGGACTTATCTTTATATATGTAATAGACTTTGAAATCTAAAGATTTCAGGCGGGGAGTGTCATGTTACATGATATTATTTTTATTATGTACTGTCTCTTTAATCCCTATCTAGTTTGACTCTTGTGGCATTCCTTAGTTTGCATGCTGCTCAGTCTCCTCCCCCTCTTTTCTGTATCAGTCATTTCAATGCTGTACTTCATGTGACCTGTATGTTTCTTCTACCTGCATGTAAGAATCGTTCTTTTACCTGTTGTAACTTGCATTCTACGGATCATACGACGAATAAACATCGCCAGATCTTCTTTCATGTGAGTTGTGACTGAGTAAGCTATCTGGAAAGGTGATTTGGGATGGATAATCTCTTCAGGGCAATGAGCTCCATGTGCTACTGAAACCCACATTCATAGCCTTAGCAGCCGATTCAGAATAGTAAAGAAAAGGGAGGCTGTATTGGACTATGATGGCATCGTATGAGCAACTGATAGACAGTCACATTTTTAATATAAAATATTTTTATTACAAAGTAAAAATTTCTAAACATTTACAATAAAATATTGATTGTGACAACCATAAATCAGCTTATCATTAACATTGAATTAACAATGATGTATACAAAACATCAAATATTGTGCAGTGTATATAAACTCTACATGCATGTTGCATGTTTCGCGGTTACTTGGTGTCCGCTTCCTCAGGAGCCATACATGGGCACATAATTTATTAAACGATGTATATGGAATATGTCACAAAACTAAAAACAAAGAAATAAACATTAGTATTTTTATATACATTGTGGAAAATACATTATTATTTACAGTTATATAGATAAGAGTACATCCTTCTACCAATATATAACCATCATTCAAGACAATCTCACTGTGGATGCTGTGTCAGGTAGGTGGCCAAAAACCCAGTCCAGGGAAGCAACCCACCCAGGGGGACACAAAAATGCAGGATGACCCAGGGCCGTCTTAATAGAATCATGGGCCCCTGGGCAAAGTAATGCTCTGGGGCCCCTACAATGGTGACAGTGCAGGTAAACAGACATCAAGTTGGTAGGAGGCAGACTGCCTCCCCTGTGTATCTATCACTCTCAGTGCCATCATGGGGGCCCCCAATTTCGGGGAAGCGTGGGCTTAAGGACCAGCTGCTTTGGGGAAAGTGTAGGGCCCCCCCATGCAGCTAGGGTCCCTGGGCAGTGCCCAGGTGTGCCCTCTCATTAAGACAGCTCTGGGATGACCCATATAAATTTGTACAACCTGGGTAAAGATATTTAAATTAGACATACGTCAGTATATTCATATTCTGGTCCACATGAAGTGGCCAGGTGGTATATATTGGACTATAGATATTATTACTTGTGTGTGTGTGTGTGTATATATATATATATATATATATATATATATATATATATATATATATATATATATATATATATATATATATATATATATATAAAAATATACAAACATGTACCTGATTATAAAGAGACGTCTGTTCTATCCCCACAGTGTCACCTTGGTATATTGTACATGAATAGCCCAGCCCCTCTGGGTACAGGGAGGTCTGAAAATAACAATTAATGGTAGTAGTAATTAGTGTTGCTCACGAATATTCGTATTGCGAATATTCGGCTCGAATATGGCATATTCGAGTATTCGCGATATATTGCGAATTTTCGCTAATGCGAATGCGAAAATGATTGCGAATTTTCGATAACTGTGGTAGGAGAACTCTGATTGTCTCTGATGCAAAAGGGGGGGCTTTGTGTATGTTTCTGTTATGAATATTTGTATGTTTGATATTATTTTTTTTTGTAAGAAGGAGAAAAAATTGCGCATACCTTAAAAAAAGGGGAGAATACAGCAGCAACTCAAAAATGTTATTCAACATAAATTAATACAAGACAGAAAATGGAGTCGCTCTACAAGAATAAAAAATATGTCTAGTGACAAGACATGTGGGCAAATTATAAAATAAGCAAGCGCAAATAACTTGTGAAATACACAGTGAAACAAATTATATAAAGAAATATAGTCCCAATAATAGAAAAATAATCTTTCATAAAAATGTCTTTGATATGTGAAGTGAAAAAAAGTCCAAAGCATGCAGCATGAACGTGTTCAATCTTCAAGGTGTTTGATTGACAAATGGCTGTGACAGATGGATAGAGTAAAGAATCACCACCAATGCAAAACACTTTTTATTTTCTATTGTAAAATATCAAGAATATTCTGAGCCAATCAGAGTGCTCCTTTCCGCATTTGCCGAATATTCGCAATTATTTTGTATTGTAAAATATCAAGAATATTCTGAGCCAATCAGAGTGCTCCTTCCGCATTTGCCGAATATTCGCAATTATTTTGTATTGTAAAATATCAAGAATATTCTGAGCCAATCAGAGTGCTCCTTCCGCATTTGCCGAATATTCGCAATTATTTTGTATTGTAAAATATCAAGAATATTCTGAGCCAATCAGAGTGCTCCTTCCGCATTTGCCGAATATTCGCAATTATTTTGTATTGTAAAATATCACGAATATTCTGAGCCAATCAGAGTGCTCCTACCGCAGTTATCGAAAATTCGCAATTATTTTCGCATTCGCAATAGCGAAAATTCGCAATTATTTCATTTCGATAAAATATCACGAATATTCGAATTTAGCGAATATATCTCGAATATTCGACTATATATTCGAGATATATCGCGAAATCGAATATGGCGTATTCTGCTCAACACTAGTAGTAATTATTCATTGACTGCGTTCTGATGAAATCATGGATATTATTATATAGATATGCAATTTATATATTATTGTTGTTATTTATTTATTTTTATTATTTTAATATTATTATTATTATTATTATTATTATTATTATTATTAATTACCTAGATGTTTAACATATTGTGGCCAGAGGTAAAACTGATAATTCCTTTAGGGAAATATTAGTGGACTAAGTGAATATTAAAGTAAATACATACCTTATATAACATAATGGGTATATGTGAAATATATATGGAAAAAATAAAACTAAGATAGGATAACCTAACATATTTATGTGACCTGCATATATTAGTAAATTAAAATAAAGTGCAATGTTACCTTAACGGAAATTGTGTTGGTGTGAAGGGTAAAATTATATATCCTCCAGCCAGATCTTCCATTACTTCAATAAGGTAACTGCCTCAAATAAAGTGAATAAAGTATCTCTGATACGCTGCGCCAGGGCAATTCTTTGTGAATCTGGCCCCATCAGTCTAATGCCACGTACACCCGATCAGAGTTTCCGACAAGAAAACCGTGGATTTTTTTCCGACGGAATGTTGGCTCAACTTGTGTTGCATACACACGGTCACACAAATGTTGTCACAAATTCCGAACGTCAATAACGTGGTCACGTACAATACTGTGACAAGCCGAAAAAAATGAAGTTCAATGATTTTGTGAATGCGTAGGATTTGTGTACATCGGAATTGCATACAGACGATCGGAATTTCCGACAAGAACTTTTCCCGTGGGAAAGTTTGAGAACCAGCTCTCAAATTTTTGCTGTCGGAAATTCAGACAGAAAATGTCCGATGGAGCCTACACACGGTCGGAATTTCCGACCAAAAGCTCACATTGAACTTTTCTTGTCGGAAATTCCGATCGTGTGTACGTGGCATAACTGTGTGGACCTGTTTAAATCTAACTCAACCCTAACCTTACATGATATCCCACCACCTCTTGATACCGCTTTGATACCTACCTTCCCTGGACTCCCCCACCATACTATTTATCTCTGCATCCCATTACATCTGTGAATGGGGGAAATTGTGACTCTCTCCTTTCCTCAAATGTTACTATTCTGAGGGTTAGCGTGTCTGGTCACCAAGCCTTCACTGTCCCATGGTTGTTGGGGGGTTTCCTTAGCCCTTTGCATGCTCCCACTAGGCTGGTCTGGAACTTTGTTTTTTTTTGGGGAGGGGGGGGTTGGGGATCTACTACATTGGAAGTGCCTGTAGAAAATCATTGGGAACAGAATAATTAATTTTGGAGGGGGGCAGGCTATTAAGCAAACATGTTACTTTGCCCATAAAGTACAGCTAAAAACTCCTGTATGACAGTCTATATACGAGCTAAACCCATTTACTATGTGATGCAGAAGCTTCATAAAGTTGACAAAGAATAATTTTAGCTGAGTGAGCCAAATCCTCCTTCATTAGTGTCTCACACGCTCCCCCTCCTGGACACTGCAGCTCACAGTGAGGGGGTTTCACCAGCAGAGACTGTGCTGCCAATCCATAAAGCAGTGGGCGGAGCTAGATGTGCCCACGTGCTGATTTATAGGCTTGTGAATCAGCAGTGATAATGTTGATAGCCACACCCCCTACAACATCTTCTAATTCCATTGTAGTACAATCGGGCACAGCCAACATAAGAGGAGGAGGAGGAGCAGTGCCGCATTGTTACACCATCAATCACAAGAAGCTGCATTAGGTGGACTTCAATGGCAGGATCAGCAGGTATTTGGCCTCTTACACACGATAGGTTAACCAGAGGACAACGGTCTGAAGGACCGTTTTCATCGGTCAAAACCGATCGTGTGTGGGCCCTATAGCAGGGTTCTCAAAGTACCGGCCCGCGGGCCATTTGCGGCCCGCGGACCGGTTTTAAATGGCCCGCAGGCAGGGCGGGTGCCGCGGAAGTGTAGATCAAGGTGCATGAAGAGTAGCGCAGGAAGCATCTGTCATAAGTTCACTTGTCTCTCATGTCACACTGCTACTCCCCGGTGGCCCCTCCTCTCTTCTCGTCCATCCCCATTTGCTTGTAACATTATCTGAGATGGACGAGAAGAGAGAGGGGGTGGCTGCCGGGGAGTAGCAGCGTGACATGAGAGACAAGTGAACTTATGACAGACGCTTCCTGCGCTACTCTGCCTTTGAAGAAAACAACAAGTAAATGCTGACCTGTGCCCTGGTGTGCTCTCATGTGCCCTGGTGTGCTCTCATGTGCCCTGATGTGCTCTCATGTGCCCTAATGTGCTCTCATGTGCCCTGATGTGCTTTCATGTGCCCTGATGTGCTCATGTGCCCTGATGTGCCCTGATGTGCCCTGATGTGCTCTCATGTGCTCCCATGTGCCCTGATGTGCTCCCATGTGCCCTGATGTGCCCTGATTGTGCCCTGATGTGCTCTCATGTGCCCCATGTACCCTCATGTGCCCCAATGTGCCATGTGCCCTCATGTGCCCCATGTACTCTCATGTGCCTCATGTACCCTGATGTGCTGGGCTCTGTACATCAGGGTACCCTGTACCCTGATGTGCCATGTGCCCTGTCCTGATGTGCTGTGCCCCATGTGCCCTGATGTGCTCTCATGTGCCCCATGTTCCCTGATTGTGCCCTGATGTGCCCCATGTGCCCTGATTGAGCCCTGGTGTGCTCGTATGTGCCCCATGTGCCTTGATATGCCCCATGTGCTCTGATTGTGCCCTGATGTGGCCCATGTACCCTGATGTGCCATGGGGCACATGAGAGCACATCAGGGCACAATCAGGGAACATGGGGCACACCAGGGAACATGGGGCACACCAGGGAACATGGGGCACATGAGAGCACATCAAGGCACATGGGGCACAGCACATCAGGACAGGGCACATGGCACATCAGGGCACAGCACATCAGGACAGGGCACATAGCACATCAGGGTACAGGGCACATGAAACAGCACATCAGGGTACAAAGCCCAGCACATCAGGGCACATGGCACATCAGGGTACAGGGCACATGAAACAGCACATCAGGGTACAAAGCCCAGCACATCAGGGTACATGGGGTACCCTGATGTGCTGGGCTTTGTACCCTGATGTGCTGTTTCATGTGCCCTGTACCCTGATGTGCCATGTGCCCTGTCCTTATGTGCTGTGCCCTGATGTGCCATGTCCTGTACCCTCATGTGCCCTGTCCTAATGTGCTGTGCCCTAATGTGCTCTCATGTGCCCCATGTTCCCTGATTGTGCCCTGATATGCTCTCATGTGCCCCATGTGCCCTGGTGTGCTCGTATGTGCCCCATGTGCCCTGGTGTGCTTGTATGTGCCCCATGTGCCCTGATATGCCCCATGTGCCCTGATGTGCTCTGATTGTGCCCCATGTACCCTGATGTGGCCCATGTACCCTGATGTGCCATGTACCCTGATGTGCCCCATGTACCCTGATGTGCTGGGCTTTGTACCCTGATGTGCTGTTTCATGTGCCCTGTACCCTGATGTGCCATGTGCCCTGTCCTGATGTGCCATGTCCTGTACCCTGATGTGCCATGTGCCCTGTCCTGATGTGCCGTGCCCTGATGTGCTCTCATGTGCCCCATGTTCCCTGGTGTGCCCCATGTTCCCTGATTGTGCCCTGATATGCTCTCATGTGCCCCATGTGCCCTGGTGTTTTTTGTATGTGCCCCATGTGCCCTGATATGCCCCATGTGCCCTGACGTGCTCTGATTGTGCCCCATGTACCCTGATGTGGCCCATGTACCCTGATGTGCCATGTACCCCATGTACCCTGATGTGCCCTATGTACCCTGATGTGTTGGGCTTTGTACCCTGATGTGCTGTTTCATGTGCCCTGTACCCTGATGTGCCATGCGCCCTGTCCTGATGTGCTGTGCCCTGATGTGCCATGTCCTGCACTGTGCCATGTGCCCTGTCCTGATATGCCCTGCCCTGATGTGCCGTGCACCCTGATGTGGCCTGTTGTGCTGTACCCCTATGTGCTGTGCTCTGATGTGCCCTGTACCCTGATGTGCTGGGCTTTGTACCCTTATGTGCTGGGCTTTGTACCCTGATGTGCTGGGCTTTGTACCCTGATGTGCTGGGCTTTGTACCCTGATGTGCGCTGTGCACTCATGTGTGCTGTGCCCTGTGCCCTGATGTGCTGTACCCTGATGGTGAGTGGTCAGTGTGCAGTGTAGTGGTCAGGGTTAATAATGCGTTCGCTGACACCAGTACTGTTTTGAAGTTTGAAAGTTTGCATGCGGCCCCCCATGGGATATGGAAACTTGTCTTGTGGCCCTCAGGTAATTTGAGTTTGAGACCCCTGCCCCATAGGTTATTTAACCATAGGTTAAAAAAAGCCAACTTGCTTTAAAATTAACCTATGCTAACCCCTTGCTAACCGATAGGTCAAAACCGATCGTTAGTAGGCACAACCATCAGTTAAAAACCCGCGCATGCTCAGAATCAAGTCGACGCATGCTTGGAAGCATTGAACTTCGTTTTTTTCAGCACGTTGTTGTGTTTTACGTCACCGCGTTCTGACACGATCGGTCATTTAACCTATGGTGTGTAGGCGTGACGGACCATCAGTCAGCTTCATCGGTTAACCTAAGACAACGGTCGGTCAGACCGTTGTCCTCTGGTTAACCTATCGTGTGTACAGGGCTTTAGTTGGACTTTTCACGGGGCCTAAGAGAAAACCATAATTTCAGATACACATATTTAAAATGAACTCCAGGTATGATCTTAAAGTGATTGAAAAAGCATTCTTTTTCCCATATAAAAAACAAACATGTTATACTTACCTGCTCTGTTGCAGTGGATTTGCACAGAACAGCCCAGATCCTCGTCTTCTCGGGTCTCTCTTCGGCTCTCCTGGCCCCTCCCTCCTGTTCAGTGCCCCCACAGCAACCAGCTTGCTGTGGGGGCACCTGAGTCACAGCTCCCTGTGTCCATTCAGACACAGAGCCCCGACCTTGCCCCACCCCCTCTCCCCCCTGATTGGCTAACTAACTTTGATTGACGGCAGTGGGAGCCAATGGCTCCGCTGCTGTGTCATAGCCAATCAGGAAGGAGAATCTCCAACAGCTGAGACACTCATGGACATCGCTGGACAGAGTGGGATCTCAGGTAAGTATTAGGGGGGCTGCTGCACACAGAAAGCTTTTTAACTTAATGCATAGAATGCATTAAGATGAAAAACCTTCTACCTTTACAACCCCTTTAATTGCATAGTTTCATTGGTCCAGCTTGGCACAGTGTAAGTATGCACATTTCATACCTGAAGAATCTGCCAATCAATGTAGTAGTCACTGCTACAACAGTGATCCGTGCAATCTTCTGGGTTCTGCTGCCCCTCTGCATACTGACCACTGGAGGTCGCTCAATTTGCACTACTGCCATTCACAGAACACCGGGGCCCAGATTCAAGAAGCAATTGCGCCCGTGTAACCATAAGTTACACGGCGCAATTGCTTACTTGCTCCGGTGTAACGAGTGCTCCTGATTCAGGAACCTCGTTACACCGACTGCAGCCTAAAATCTGCGCGGCATAAAGCTCTTATGCCTCGCAGATTTTAGGCTGCATTCTTGCGTGTGCCGCTAGGGGGCGCTCCCATTGTGATCAGCGTGTAGTATGCAAATTGCATACTACCAACTGATTCACAAACTTGAGCGGGCCCCACGCAAGCCAGGTACGGAGTTTCCGTACGGCAACTTTAGCGCAAGGCTGCCCTTTCTAATAGCAGGGGCAGCCAATGCTAAAGTATAGCCGCCGCTCCCGCGCCGTGAAATTTGAATTTCACGGCGTTTGCGTAAGTGATTCGTGAATGGCGCTGGACGCCATTCACGTTCACTTTGAAGCAAATGACGTCCTTGCGACGTCATTTGCCGCAATGCACGTCGGGAAAGTTTCCCGCCGGAGCATGCGCTGTACGCTCGGCGCGGGAGCGCGCCTAATTTAAATGATTCCCGCCCCCTACGGGATCATTTACATTGCGCGCGCTTACGCCGGGCAATTTTGCCGGCGCGCCCTCGCAATTCACGAAGCTACTGCTCCGTGAATCGAGGGCAGCGCAAAATATTTGCGTGGGCGCAGGGCAAAATCGTTGCCCTGTGCCCGCGCAAATATAGCGCAATTCTACCTGAATCTGGGCCCTTGTACTTTTTATGAACACAAGCTGTTCTCTGATTGAATGAGGTAGAAATTGTGATGTCACGACTGTCCCCCCCCCCCCACATCCTATTACATACAGTTACTTTTTGGGTATTCAGGCAGCTGTGGGTGTCACTCAAAGAATTGCTCTCATTCAACCCACAAGGCTGATCAAGAGCAAGGCTAGCTTTACACCATACAATCTTCTTTAAATCTACACAACACCTATGTAGTGTGAGGGTCTACATGTCCGCATACAGATTGAGCAAATTGTGTAAATTTACCTTCATGTTACTTTGGTGCTACTAAATCTGAAGAGCACAAATGGTAGAGTCAGATTGGAGCATGCATGGCCAACTACAGCCAGCTCCTAAAATAAATGTAGACAAAACTGCCAAGATTCTGATTTGGGAATATTAAATCCACATTTCAGTATTACCGACTATAATTACAATATTGTGTTCATATGTAAAAAAAAAAAATGATTCTGGCATTATGCAAATGGGTTACATGTGACTGTCACAGCATTGATTGCACTGTTTGGGATTGCAGTATCAGAGCCCTCTGTTGTTGAGTGGTATCGACTCCCTCTGGTGGCCGATATGCTAACTTCACTTTGAAAGCAGATGGGTCTAATTTAGCTACATTGCTGAACAAAAGACTTACAATAAAACAAATCATACCAGGATTTACTTTTTCCAAATAACGAAGGCTGAGGGCATGCCAAACTCCACAGTCTAACGTGGAAGCAATTCCTTCTGTTACACTCAGCAGCTTCATTTTAAAACTGTGTGTGAGGTCAGTTTGTTCACTATGCTGGCAAACACAAAAATCCCGGCTTTGCTTTTATCTTTTATTTTTATTTTTTAAATCGGATCCTTTTTATTGAAAGAAAAAACACATTTTCATGAACAAAAACCAAACAAAACATCAAAGAAAAAAAACAAAAAAAAAACAAAGCAGATAACAAAGGAGGTTGTTTTCCTGTAACGACATTCAGTAGCCATACCTTTAAAGCGGGGGTTCACCCGAAAACAAAATTTTAATATTAGATTCAGGCGAGTTGTTAGAAGCACAATCGGGTGTTTTTTTTTTAACCACTTGCTTACTGGGCACATAAACCCCCTTCGTTCCCAGGCGAAATTTCAGCTTCCGGCACTGCGTCGCTTTAACTGACATTTGCGCGGTCGTGCGACGTGGCTCCCAAACAAAATTGGCGTCCTTTTTTCCCCACAAATAGAGCTTTCTTTTGGTGGTATTTGATCACCTCTGCGGTTTTTATTTTTTGCGCTATAAACAAAAAAAGAGCGACAATTTAAAAAAATATATATTTTTTTTACTTGTTGCTATAATAAATCTCCCATTTTTTTTTTAAAAACAATTTTTTTTTCTCAGTTAAGGCCGATAAAAATCGCAATAAGCGACTGGTTTGCGCAAAAGTTATAGCGCCTACAAAATGGGGAACAGAATAATGTTTTTTTTTTTCATAATTTTTTTTTTACTAGTAATGGCGGCGATCTGCGATTTTTATTGGGACTGCAATATTGCGGCGGACGTATCGGACACTTTTGACACAAATTTGGGACCATTCACATTTATACAGCGATCAGTGCTATAAAAATGCACTAATTACTGTATAAATGTGACTGGCAGGGAAGGGGTTAACACTAGGGGGTGAGGAAGGGGTTAAATGTGTAGCCTGGGTGTGTTCTTACTGTGTGGGGGGAGGGGGGTGACTGGGGGAGGTGACCGATGCTGTGTCCCTATGTACAAGAGACACAGATCGGTCTCCTCTCCCTGACAGCACGTGGAGCTCTGTGTTTACACACAGAGCTCCACGTCCCTGCTGTTACTGGCTGTGTTCCCGACGATCGCGTGTACCCGGCGGACATCGCGGCCGCCAGGTACACGCATCGGGTCCCCAGCGATGCGGCGGCACAGTGGTTACCTGCTGTGCGCCCCCCAGTGGCGCGCGCGGGTAATGCATTTCAAATGACGTCCAAAGACGTCCACTTGGCACCTGAGAACCGCGCTGTTGACGTCTTTTGTCAATAGCGCGGGTCTCAAGTGGTTAAATCATTGCAGTACATACCGTTTTAGAGATAGATGTTCTCCGCGGCTTCCGGGTATAATCTGCGGGATTGGGCGTTCCTAATTGATTGACATGCTTCCGACCGTCGCATACAGCGTGTCACGAGTTGCTGAAAGAAGCCGGACTGCGAGTCGGCTCTATAAGGTGCCTGCGCACCGACGTTCGGCTTCTTTCGGCAACTCGTGACGCGCTGTATGCGACGGTCGGAAGCCTGTCAATCAATTAGGAAAGCCCAGTCCCGCAGATCATACCCGGAAGCCGCAGAAAACATCTATCTCTAAAACGGTATGGACGGCAATGATTTAAAAAAAAACACTCGATTGTGCTTCTAACAACTCGCCTCAATCCAATGTTAAAAATTTGTTTTTTGGGTGAACCCCCGCTTTAACTACAGCAGGATATTACATGAAGTGACATAAAAATAAAGTGACTAATCCTGAAGAGTCTATATCTGCATCTGTCTCTTGGATTGTGTTATATTTTGACCGCATCCTCATATAATTATTCTGGTCCCCGACTCCGCTCCCGGCCCAAAAATTGGGATACCGGTCGGGGTCGGGCCGCTTCCCAACCTAAACAACAATTTTGTACGTTTGCCCACTGACAAAGAAATGATCAGTCTATAATTTTACTAATAGGTTGATTTTAACAGTGAGGCCGAGTACTCACGAGCATACATGTCCGATGAAACCAGTCCGCGGACCGTTTTCATCGGACATGTCTGCCCGGGGACTGCCCGGGGACTTCTGTTCGATGGCTGTACACACCATCGAACAGAGGTCCGCGCGTAAACAATACGCGGGGCGTGTCCGCGGTGTCGCCGCGTCGATGACGCGGTGTCGCCGCGACAATGACGCGGCGACGTGGGCGGCCTGCCTTTAAAATGCTTCCACGCATGCGTCAAAGTCATTCGACGCATGCGAGGGATGGCGGGCGGCAGGACATGTACGGTAGGTCTGTACAGACGACCGTACATGTCCGGGCGGACAGGTTTCCAGCGGACTGTTTTAAAGCAAGTCCAGGAAACAGTTGTCTGCTGGAAACCTGTCCGATCCGCCCAAAAATGGTCCGCTCGGGCCTACACACGGCCAAACATGTCTGCTGAAACTGGTCTGCGGACCAGTTTCAGCAGACATGTTTGGTCGTGAGTACGGGGCCTGAGAGGCAGAATAACAACAAAAATATCAAGAAAAAACGCATTTCAAAAAAGTTATAAATTGATTTGCATTTTAATGAATGAAATAAGTAGTTGACCCCTTCGCAAAACATGACTTTGTACTTGTAGGAAGGCTGCCGCTCCAGGTGAGCACACTAGAACAATCAATGTCCACTCAGAAACCAATGGGTGCAGGCAATGCACGGGATATGCCAAAGAGGAAAGATATGGACAGCCGCACTCCAATTTCTTAAAAAGAATGGTGTTCTTGGGGTCATAGGCAGCATTCCTCCTCCTCCAAACACTGCAAGTTGAAGCCAAAGAGCTTGATTTTGGTCTCATCCGACCACCACGAATGAAGATAGCCAAAAAGTTAGAGGGGTTTTTAAACTAGGTGATGAGGGGGGGTCCAGAGGTAGAGATAATCAGCGCAGAACATATTTCAGAGGGTAGTATTGGGGGCATTAGTAGTAGGGTAACCAAAGCAAAGCACATAAATCCAAGGCAAGTGTAGTAGCAAGTCCTAGTTGCAATCTCAGAAAACCCAATAAGAGGATCGTATGCAACCAGTCTAAACTACGTGGCATGTTCACCAATGTCACGAGCCTGGCGGATAATGTTATATGAAGAGGATTTGGATTTTGTGGGAATTTCAGAGACCTGGTTCAACAGCTCTCATGATTGGCTGGATTGACATTAATAAGGGAGCTAGGGAGGAGGTGGAATCCTTATGGGTAGAGCTCCAAAGGGATGAAGCTAAGGGGAAAATAATACTGGGAGTATGCTATAGGCCCCTTAACCTGAGGGAGGAGGGGGAGACAGATCTTCTATCACAATTTGGATTAGCAGCAAGAATGCGAAGTGTTATCATAATGGGGAATTTTAATTATCCAGACATAGACTGGGTGGAGGGAACCACGCATTCATCTAAGGCTCGCCAGTTCCTAAATGTCTTGCTAGAAAAATTTTATGGATCAGATAGTAGACGCACCAACTAGAAATAAAGCGTTACTGGGTCTACTGATTACCCACAACACAAACCTTATCACGGATGTGGAAATACGGGGCAATTTAGATAACAGCGATCACAGGTCAATTGGCTTCCGTATAAATCACACAAATAGGAAACATAAGGGGAATACAAAGACACTGAATTTCAAAAGAGCCAACTTCCCTAAACTACGAACCTTGCTAGAAGGCATAAATTGGGATAAAATCTTAGGAACAAAGAACATGGAGGAGAGATGGGATTGCCAAACCATTGTTCCTATTTTTTACTGACAGTCTACTGACTGGAATGATACCAGCTGATTGGAGAAAAGCCAATGTAGCACCAAAATTTAAAAGGGGCCCAAAATACATCCCTGGGAATTAAAGACCAATTAGCCTAACATCAATAGTATGTAAGCTCTTGGAAGGGATGATAGGGAACTATATACAAGATTTTAGTAATGAGAACGGTATCATTAGCAGTAATCAGCATGGATTCATAAAGAATCGTTCTTGCCAAACCAATCTATTAACCTTCTATGAGGAGGTGAGTTGCCATCTAGATAAAGGAAGGCCAGCAGACGTGGTGTATCTGGATTTTGCAAAGTAAGGTCCGTTGGCATTGACCATAGGGTGAGTATATAGATTGAAAATTGGCTAAATGGGTGAGTTCAGAGGGTGGTGATCAATGGGGAGTACTCGGAATGGTCAGGGGTGGGTAGTGGGGTCCCCCAGGGTTCTGTGCTGGGACCAATCCTGTCCAGGACAATAACTTCTCCGCAGGATGTGGAAACCTTGCAAAAAGAACTGAACAAATTAATGGGGTAGTCAAATACATGGCAAATGAGGTTCAATGTAGAAAAATTTAAAATAATCTATTTGGGTGGGAAAAATACAAATGCAATTTATACACTGGGGGGAGAACCTCTGGTGGAATGCAGGATGGAAAATGACCTGAGGGTCCTAGTAGATGATAGGCTCAGCAATGGCATGCAATGCCAAGCTGCTGCTAACAAAGCAAACAGAATATTGGCATGCATTAAAAAGAGGACTAATGCCAGAGATAAAATGATAATTCTTCCGCTCTACAAGACTCTGGTCTGACCGCGCCTGGAGTATGCTATCCAGTTCTGGGCACTAGTCCTCAGGAAGGATGTGCTTGAAATGGTGCGAGAACAAAGAAGGGCAACAAAGCTCATAAAGGGTCTGCATGATATTAGTTATGAGGAAAGGTTGCGAGCACTGAACTGAAGCCCCGTACACACGGTCGGACCTTTGTCCGACCAAAATCACACCCGAATTTCCAAACGAATTCCATCGGAGTAAAAGAGAACATGTTCTCTATCTAAACTCCAATGGAATTCCGATCGTGTGTACGGGGCTTTATTCTCACTGGAGAAGAGCTTGAGAGGGAATATGAAGAGCTTGAGAGGGAATATGATTTCAATTTACAAATACCATACTGGTGACCGCACAATAGGGATAAAACTTTTTTGCGGAAGGGAGTTTAACAAGACACGTGGCCACTCATTAAAATTAGAAGAAAAGAGGTTTAACCTTAAACTACGTATAGGGTTCTTTACTGTAATAGCGGCAAGGATGTGGAATTCCCTTCCACTGGCGGTAGTCTTTGCGGTTGGCATCAATGGTTTCAAGAAACTATTAGATAAGCACCTGAATGACCACAACATACAGGGGCATACAAGGTAAAAACTGACATATAATCACACACATAGGTTGGACTTGATGGCAGGCCCGGATTTACTCCCTTTGCCGCCCCAAGGCCGGGTCCTTCAATGCCGCCTGCGCAGTACGGGGGGGGGGGGGGACATTATCCGCCGGAGGACTTTTTCGGCAGGATACTGAGAGGGGGGGGGGGGTGTTGCTTCCAAAAATGACATTGAGCATTGGGGAGTGCTGCTGCCGAAAATGACAAAATGACATTGAGAATCGGGAGGGGGGTTGCTGCTGCCAAGAACTTTCTCACCTCCTCTTCCCTCTGTTTTTTCTCCTCTCACCATCCGCATGACAGGGGGGAACTCCCGATATGAAAGTGAAAGTGTCCTCTCCTCTCAGCCGCAGTGCCGCCCCTGCACCCACTGCTGCCCCTAGGCCTGGCCTTGTTGGCCTTGTCTGGAATCCGGCCCTGCTTGTGCCCTAGGGGTTCAGAAATGCTGGCCCCCCTCTTCTAACCTCTTTGGAGGTTGGACTTTTTCTGTATCATTTTTCATGTGCTGTGATTTCATGATTCACCTTTTTTTGTCCGTTAGGACCTTTTTCATGTGCTGTGATTTCATGATTTAACTTTTGTCATTCGCTAGGACCTGACAACATTGTACTGCGAAGCTTCATAAAAAAAACAAAGAAAAACCCTGATTTGAGCAGCAGGCTATGTGCATGAGGCCAGCGCTCTCTTAGGTCCATGTCAAACCAGTATTGAATCGGTGATTTGCAGCAGCTATAGTATTCCTCTCTACTAGCATTTTTGTTGTCAGGATAAAATAAATTTCAATCAATGAAAGGTCTGCGCCACTAAAATTCAAAGTGATTTGTAGTTCAGTCACTGAGGGATTCATTTTTTACAGAACTTGAAGCTAGATACAGACTTTCCACCTTCAGTAGCTATTCCTATTATCTAATGATCATTGTTCACGGCACCAGTCAGGCTACCCAACCGGCGACCTGAATAAGCACCATGTTCCCTGGTGAAGGGAGAGCATTGAGCCCCTGAAATGTGTCGGCCTTTTCGTGTGACCTCTTTTTACGCGCATTAAGGATTTACTGGACATCATTTTTTTGGCACTCACATTCTTAAGACTGTCTCTGGGACCCTCAAGGACACCCCGTCTGAGAGTTGCCTCTAAAATTTGGATTGACAGTCTTCTCCCTTCTGGTTTGGGCCCAGTGTTCTACTAACACATCTGTTGTTATCCAGCTATCACGGCACATCACTGATTTGTAGCTCCATAGATAAGTATTGTAGTCAGATAGAGCAGCAACTCTGTATCCAGCTCCATATCAACAGGGAAAGCAAGCCCTGAGATTTGTAGCTGATATATGTTCTGCTACAAAGTTGCTAATATGACCTGACTGCGATAAAGTAGATCCGACCCGTGGGCCAGAATTTCTTCTGTTACCTGGCTGCAGATGGAAGAGGGAGGGGTACTAGTTCCTTTAACCACTTAAGCCCCGAGCCTGTTTTTCAGATTCGGCGTTTACAAGACTAAAACAGTTTTTTTTGCTAGAAAATTGCTTAAAACCCCCAAACATTAGATATATATATATTTTTTTTCTAACATCCTAGAGAATAAAATGGCGGTCATCGCAATACTTTTTGTCACACCGTATTTGCGCAGCGGTCTTACAAGCACACTTTTTTGGGGGAAAATTCACTTTTTTGAATTAAAAAATAAGACAACAATAAATTTGGCCCAATTTTTTTATATATTGTGAAAGATAATGTTACGCCGAGTAAAATGATACCCAACATGTCATGCTTTAAAATTGCGCCCGCTCGTGGCATGGCGTCAAACTTTTACCCTTAAAAATCTCGATAGGCGATGTTTAAAAAATTCTATAGGTTGCATTTTTTGAGCTACAGAGTAGGTCTAGGGCTAGAATTATTGCTCTCGCTCTAACGATTGCGGCGATACTAAACTTGTGTGGTTTGAACACCGTTTTCATATGCGGGCGCTACTCGCGTATGCGTTCGCTTCTGCACGCTAGCTCGTCGTGACGGGGCGCTTTAAAAAAAAAAAAATTTTGTTTTCTTATTTATCTTTATTGATTTTATACTTTTTTACACTGAAATAAAAAAAAATGTATCACTTTTATTCCTATTACAAGGAATGTAAACATCCCTTGTAATAGAAAAAAGCATGACAGGTCCTCTTAAATATGAGATCTGGGGTCAAAAAGACCTCAGATCTCATATATTTAGACTTAAATGCAATAAAAAAAAAAAAAAAATGGAAATGTTGTCATTTAAAAAAATGACAACAAAAAAATTGTGTCTTTAAGACGCTGGACGGGACTGACGTTTTGACGTCACTTCCACCCAGCAAAGCTATGAGGACGGGTGGGGGCCATCTTGCCCTCACTCGCATCCTCACTGAAGAGCCAGCAGCATCCGATCTCCTCCGCCGCTACCGACGGCTCCGGTAAGCGGCGGAGGGCGCGGGAGAGCGGCGGGAAGGGGGGAGCCCTCTCCCGCCACTGATAACGGCGATCTCGCGGCGAATCCGCCGCGGAGACCGCCGTTATCGTTTACACGCCCGCCCACAGAAGAGATGGATACCTCGGTTGTGGCAGCAGCTGCTGCCGTTACCGAGATATCCATCTTTAAAAACAGGACATATATATACAGTGGGCGGGTGTTAACCGGTTAAAGCTGAATTCCAGGTGTGGATATTCTGATGCCGCTGGTAGCCAGTCAGCTTCTACTTTTATGTAAAAAATTGGTGGATGGCGCATGACATCTTTCGGCTTCACGGCCGGGCACCCACTGCGCATGCGCGAGCGGCGCTGCGCTCTCTCATTGGACAGGCGATCGCATGGGACCTGTCATGTGTCCCAGGCGATCGCCTACTGCAGCCCCTCCCTGTAGGCGATTAAGCTATTTGCCTACGATGCCCCTCGGCGGAAGGAGGAAGTGGGACAGGAAGTCCCACTCCTCCTGAAGCCCCCACTAACCCCCCAAAAAAATTACATGCCAAATGTGGCATGTAAGGGGGCGAAGGGTGGGTTAAGCGGAAGTTCCAATTTTGGGTGGAACTCCGCTTTAACGACGGTACGTTGCGCTCCACGCTGGAACGCACGCCGCTCTGAAGCAGCGTTCACGGTTCCTGGTCCTCCTGCGGTTCTCTGAGGCTCCTAAGACCTTGGATTTTGATCTCCTCCGGCACCGTGGTCCTGAGAAATGCCAGTTTGAACCCCTGGAGCTGCTAATGACACACTGTGACACCGGACCAGCTTCTTGCCCTATCTTGCCTGTGTTATCACGCGGTTTGTGAATAACCAATTTATTGTTTATGACATATTTTTTTATTAAATCCTTACATACTGCACTTAGTTTGGCGCATCTCCTTCTTTTCTGTATAGCTTTTACTTTTAGCTTGTTTAATTAGACCCCTTTCACGCTGGAGCAGTTTGCAGGCGCTATTGTGCTAAAAATAGCCCCTGCAAACCGACCCTAAACAGCTGCTGCTGCTGTTTCTCCAGTGTGAAAGCCTAAGGGCTTTTTTACACTGGAGCGGTGCGCTAGCAGGAGGGGGAAAAAAAGTCCTGCTAGCCGCATCTTTGGAGTGGTGTGTATACCGCTCCTCCACATTGAAATCAATGGGACAGCGCAGCTTTACCGCCGACAATGCGCCTCCGCAGAGGTGCATTGTCGGCGGTTTTAACCCTTTCTCAGCCGCTAGCGGAGGGTGAAACCACCCCGCTAGCGTCCGAATAGCACCGCAAAATTAGCGGTACAGAGCAGCTGAAAATAGCAGCGCTTTACTGCCACTGCACCTCCCACCCCAGTGTGAAAGGGGCCTTAAAGAGGAGTCCCGCCCACCCCTTTAAAAATTAAAAGTCAGCAGCTACACATACTGTGACTTTTAACATAAGGACACTTACCTGTCCTGGTGTCCAGGGATGTCGGCACCGCAGTCGATGTTTCCACCATTACTGGTAAGGGAACCCGACAGTGTAGCCTTTCGGCTTCCCGGCAGGGTCCCACTGCGCATGCACAAAATGCGCTACGCTCTCTTACTGGCCCGGCAGAAGGGGAAGGAGGAGGGCCAAACCGCTGACGTACTTCGGCATGACCCGGTCTCCCGAAAGTGGGGACATGGTACCTGTAAAAAACAGGGATCCGCTCCCCCCCCCCCCCCCCGAAAGGTGCCAAATGTGGTACCGGAGGAGGGGGGAATCAGATAAGCGGAAGTTCCACTTTTGGGTGGAACTCCACTTTAAGCTTTAACAAAAGACATGGGCCCAGATTCAAGAAGCAATTGCGCCTGTGTAACCATAGGTTACATGGCGCAATTGCTTACTTGCTCCGGCGTAGCGAATGCTCCTGATTCAGGAACATCGCTACGCCGACTGCAGCCTAAAATCTGCGTGGCATAAGGCTCTTATGCCACGCAGATTTTAGGCTGCATTCTAGCGATGACCGCTAGGGGGCGCTCCCATTGTGATCTGTGTATAGTATGCAAATTGCATACTAACACCGATTCACAACGTTGCGCGAGCCCTGCGTACGCAAATTACGTAGTTTGCGTACGTCGGGTTTCGCGTAACGTTACACATCCTAATAGCAGGCGCAGCCAATGCTATAGGATACCCACGTTCCCGCATCGCGAGATTGAAAATCTACGTCGTTTGCGTAAGTGATTCGTGAATGGCGCTGGACGCCATTCACGTTCACTCTGAAGCAAATGACGTCCTTGCGACGTCATTTGCCGCAATGCACGTCGGGAAAGTTTCCCGACGGAGCATGCGCTCTGCGCTCGGCGCGGGAGCGCGCCTAATTTAAATGATTCCCGCCCCCGGCGGGATCATTTACATTGCGCGCGCTTACGCCGGGCAATTTTGGCGGCGCGCCCTCGCAATTTACGGAGCTACTGCTCCGTAAATCGAGGGCAGCGCTAAAATATTTGCGTGGGCGCAGGGAAAAATCGTTGCCCTGTGCCTCCGCAAATAAAGCGCAAATGTACCTGAATCTGGGCCATGGAAGCTGATTGGTTTCTATGCAGACTTGCACCAGATTTCGCACTCTCCAGTTTTAGTAAATCAACCCCAAACTGTCTGCATCCAGGGACAGTCAGAGGCGGTAATCGCAAGTAACTTATATGTGAACAGCATTGGCACCAGCCTCACGGGGTACAAATCTGGCCTTACTGCTGCTGGCTGGAGCTCTTCATACACTACTGTGTGCTCCCAGCTAGTTTCTCAGCCAACAAGATTCGCAGATTCTCTCTGGCGGTCACCTGCGCCCACCCATATGAATGAATCCTTGAAGTATACTTTTTTGGTCGTTTTTTTAGAGAGAATCTCCTTAGAAACGCCATGTAATGCCGCGTACACACGATTGGATTTTCCGTCGGAAAAACCTTGGATGTTTTTTCCGACGGAATTCCACTCAAGCTTGGCTTGCATACACACGGTCACACAAGTTCTCTAAACTTTCATCAGTCAAGAACGCGGTGACGTACAACACTACGACGAGCCGAGAAAAATAAGTTCAATGCTTTCGAGCATGCGTCAAATTGTTTCCGAGCATACGTCAAAATTTTGCGTCTTCCATCTGAGAATTTGAGAACCAGCTCTCAATCTTTTGTTGGCGTGAATTCCAAAAGCAAAAGTCCGTTGGAGCATACACACAGTCAGAATTTCCGTTCAGAAGCTCACATCGGACTTTTGCTGTCGGAATTTCCGATCGTGTGTACGCGGCATTGGTTTTTACACAGGTTTACCTCTGAGTCTGTCCAGATCCAGACAAAAAATGGAAAGTACTGCGTGGCAGATTGGTGGCCCGGTGAAAATGTATAGAAGTTTATTTTCTTTCAGCCCATAAATCCGGCACAGGTCTGCAAAGGTATGGTTGCAAAAAAAAACCTGAACATGCACAGATATCACAAAACTGACAGCTGTCCTGTTCTGCTCCACTTCAGCAGAGGATCTGTTCACAGATTCCCTGCTGATCAGATTGGAGGATGGCTGCATGAAAAAAAAATTAACCAAGTTCATCTGAGTTATAAAGAACAGTAGTCCCTCTGTACAGCTCCAAGCAAGGGCACATTGTGCCACCTCCAGGTTGTAATGAAGTACTGCAGCCTTGCCACATCATTGCTTTTCTTAAAGCAGCAGTTGTCCACTTATGAGCTATAGGGGCCGTAACTGAGGCCTCTGACATCATCAAAGGGACGCACATAGGCCCGGATTCACAGACAGCAGGCACACATTACGCCGCCACTGCGCAAATAATATACGCTACGCCGATGTAGCGCAGAGAGGCAAGCATGGAATTCACAAAGCGTAGGTGGAAGTGGGCGTGAGCCATGCAAATGAGGCGTGACCCCATGCAAATGATGGGCCGAGCGCCAGACAGATACGTATCACCAACTGCGAATGCGCCGAGACGAGGACGCATCCCTCTGCGCATGCTCATAACCACGTCGGAACAACTGCCTAAAATACGCCAGATCACTGCCTACGGCGTGAACGTAACCTACGCCCAACCCTATTCACGTACTATGTAAACGACGTAAAATACAACGGCTCTGTTCCCTGGTCCATACCTTTGCATGAGTTGTGCCTCCTATATGGGGAATAACTTTACGCCGGACGTACGACTTACGCAAACTGCGTATATTATGCGCCGGGCACAACTACGTTAGTGAATCGGCGTATCTCCCTCATTTGCATATGTGCATAGAAAATCAATGGGAACGGCAAATGCGCCCAGCGTAAATATGCGCCCGCCATACGCCGGCGTAGGAAAGTTACGTCGGTCGGATGAAGCCTATTTTCAGGCGTATCTCAATTTATGGGCACGGCGCATAGATACGACGGCGCATACTTACACTTACGCGGCGTATCTTGAGATACGTCGGCGTAAGTGCTTTGTGAATCTGGGCCATAATGTTTATTATATATGTAATGCTTGAGAGGACTGTCAGAGACTGCAGATCTAATAGAGAAAATGATAGACAGAGAGTGAGGACTTGCTATATTTTTTGGAAGGATATACTGTATGCTGCAGAAGACAATAGGAAGCTGGGAAGATGTTACATGAGACTAGTAGAGATCAATGCTATTATCCTAATCAATCTTCCTACTACAGACTACTGAAGTCCAAGGGCCCAAGGGCCACACATCATTTAAAAGAGGCAGCATGGGACCCTTGGGCCACCAGGGTCTTAAAGGGAATTAAAATTGTAAATTTTGTTTCGATTTTTTACATTTTACAGATTCAATATGCTTTCATATGCTTTCTAAACAATAAATATAAAACCTGTATATTAAAAATAAACATTTAATATAGAGTGCATCAATTGCAAAGTATGTATGGAAACACATGCTGGACACTCCAGTCTCTAGAAGGAACGCCTACACACAATCGGAAATCGGAAATTCCGACAAGAAAAGCTCGATGTGAGCTTTTGGTCGGAAATTCCGATCGTGTCCCATCAGACGTTTTCTGGTTCTCAAATTTTCAGACGGGACAAGTTCTTGTCGGCAATTCTGATCGCCTGTATGCAATTCCGGCGCGCAAAAAAACATGCATGCTCTGAATCAATTCGATGCATGCTCGGAATTAGGGATGTCCCGATACCGATACTAGTATCGGTATCGGGACCGATACCAAGCATTTCCCCGAGTACTTGTACTCGGGGAAATGCTCCCGATGCCTTAGCCGATACTTGAGCGGGCAGGCAGGGGAGTTGCAAATCTTCTCTCCCCCATGGTCAGTGTTGTCTTCCCCTGACCGTGCTGCTCTCTCACCTCCCCCCGTCCGTCCGTGCCATTCTCTCTCCTCCCCTTCCCCTGTCCGTCCGGTTCTCTCTCCCCCCCCCCCCCCCGTCCATGCAGTGCTCTTTCCTCCCCTTCCCCCGTCCGTCCGTCCCGTTCTCTCTTCCCCCCCCGTCCATGCAGTGTTCTTTCCTCCCCTTTCCCTGTCCGTCCCGTTCTCTCCCCCCCCCCGTCCATGCAGTGTTCTTTCCTCCCCTTTCCCCGTCCGTCCCGTTCTCCCCCCCCCCCCCCCGTCCATGCAGTGTTCTTTCCTCCCCTTTCCCTGTCCGTCCCGTTCTCTCCCCCCCCCCCCGTCCATGCAGTGTTCTTTCCTCCCCTTTCCCTGTCCGTCCCGTTCTCTCCCCCCCCCCCCCCGTCCATGCAGTGTTCTTTCCTCCCCTTTCCCTGTCCGTCCCGTTCTCTCTCCCCCCCCCCCCGTCCATGCAGTGTTCTTTCCTCCCCTTTCCCTGTCCGTCCCGTTCTCTCCCCCCCCCCGTCCATGCAGTGTTCTTTCCTCCCCTTTCCCCGTCCGTCCCGTTCTCTCTCCCCCCCCCCCGTCCATGCAGTGTTCTTTCCTCCCCTTTCCCTGTCCGTCCCGTTCTCTCTCCCCCCCCCCCGTCCATGCAGTGTTCTTTCCTCCCCTTTCCCTGTCCGTCCCGTTCTCTCCCCCCCCCCGTCCATGCAGTGTTCTTTCCTCCCCTTTCCCTCTCCGTCCCGTTCTCTCCCCCCCCCCCGTCCATGCAGTGTTCTTTCCTCCCCTTTCCCTGTCCGTCCCGTTCTCTCCCCCCCCCCCCGTCCATGCAGTGTTCTTTCCTCCCCTTTCCCTGTCCGTCCCGTTCTCTCCCCCCCCCCCCCCCCGTCCATGCAGTGTTCTTTCCTCCCCTTTCCCTGTCCGTCCCGTTCTCTCCCCCCCCCCGTCCATGCAGTGTTCTTTCCTCCCCTTTCCCTGTCCGTCCCGTTCTCTCCCCCCCCCCCCCCCCCCGTCCATGCAGTGTTCTTTCCTCCCCTTTCCCTGTCCGTCCCGTTCTCTCCCCCCCCCCGTCCATGCAGTGTTCTTTCCTCCCCTTTCCCCGTCCGTCCCGTTCTCTCTCCCCCCCCCCCCGTCCATGCAGTGTTCTTTCCTCCCCTTTCCCTGTCCGTCCCGTTCTCTCCCCCCCCCCCCCCCGTCCATGCAGTGTTCTTTCCTCCCCTTTCCCTGTCCGTCCCGTTCTCTCCCCCCCCCGTCCATGCAGTGTTCTTTCCTCCCCTTTCTCTGTCCGTCCCGTTCTCTCCCCCCCCCCCGTCCATGCAGTGTTCTTTCCTCCCCTTTCCCCGTCCGTCCCGTTCTCTCTCCCCCCCCCCCGTCCATGCAGTGTTCTTTCCTCCCCTTTCCCTGTCCGTCCCGTTCTCTCCCCCCCCCCCCCGTCCATGCAGTGTTCTTTCCTCCCCTTTCCCTGTCCGTCCCGTTCTCTCCCCCCCCCCCGTCCATGCAGTGTTCTTTCCTCCCCTTTCCCTGTCCGTCCCGTTCTCTCCCCCCCCCCCCCCCCCGTCCATGCAGTGTTCTTTCCTCCCCTTTCCCCGTCCGTCCCGTTCTCTCTTCCCCCCCCGTCCATGCAGTGTTCTTTCCTCCCCGTCCGTCCATCCCGTTCTCTCTCCCCCCCCCCCCCCCCGTCCGTCCCTGCAGTCTCTCTCCATCCATCCCGTCCCCGTCCGTGCCGCTCTCCCCCCTCAATCTGTCAGGGGGGAGAGCGGAGGTAGGAGCCGCTAAGCCTGGCTCCTACCTTTTCTGAATGAACAGAGTCAGTGATTACCGACTCTGTCCATTCATATAACTGAGCATCGTAACCTCCTGTGTTTACGATGCTTCAGTTTATGAATGGAGGAGCTTCCCTCCATTCATTTCAGCTGAAGCTGCTGAGAAAGGGACTGGGGAATCTGTGTCCATAGTCCCTTTCTCTGTCTTAAAGGGGAGATGGCAGAGGTCTGTTAAGACCCCTGAAATCTCACCAAAGCCCCCCAACAGGGCTGATTAAAATAAAAATAAAAAATTGCAATAAATATTAAAAAATAAATAAAATGTAAAAAAATAAATAAAAAAAAAACACACTGACAATTCACCCCCCACCCCCCCCCCCCCTAAAAAAAGAAATAAATTAAAATCACTGTAAAAAAAAAAACATAGTAAAAAAAAAAAAAAAATACTGCCACTGTCACATGACATTAAAAAAAGTATCGGTATTTGGTATCGGCGAGTACTTGAAAAAAAGTATCGGTACTTGTACTCGGTCTCAAAAAAGTGGTATCGGGACAACCCTACTCGGAATCATTGAACTTAATTTTTCTCGGCTTGTTGTAGTGTTGTACATCACCGCGTTCATTGGCTGGCGCTGCTGTCAATCACATCCAATGATGCGGCGCGCCGGGGGGCGGGGCCGAGTGATACAGTCGGCGGCTATGGCCACCGCTGTATCACGGGAGCGCGCCCGCAAGAGCTTTCCACCATGCACGCTCGCTCGCATGAAGGTTGAAAGCTCTTGCGGGGGGGAGCCGAAACAGCTGCCGAGGGACCCCAGAAGACCAGGTTCGGGGACACTCTGTGCAAAAAGAGCTGCACAGTGGAGGTAAGTATAACATGTTTATTTTTATTTTTTTATCTTTACTGATCCTTTAAGGATTCACTAAAAATATATAGGCTGCCTTTAGTTGTACTTTAACTACTTGCCGACCAGCCGCCGCAGTTCTACGTCGGCTCTCTAAGCGGCCACTAGGGGCGCGCGCACGCCCCCGCTCGTCCCTGACTCCTGTGCGCATGCCCGGCGGGCGCGATCGCCGCCGGGCACCCGTGATCGCTCGTTACAGAGCGAGAACCGGGAGCTGTGTGTAAACACACAGCTCCCGGTCCTGTCAGGGGAGAAATGCCTGACCGTCTGTTCATACAATGTATGAACAGCGATCAGTAATTTCCCCTAGTGAGGCCACCCCCCCTACAGTTAGAACACACCCAGGGAACATACTTAACCCCTTCCCTGCCCCCTAGTGTTAACCCCTTCCCTGCCGGTGGCATTTTTATAGTAATCCAATGCATTTTTATAGCACTGATCGCTATAAAAATGCCAATGGTCCCAAAAATGTGTCAAAAGTGTCCGCCATAATGTTGCAGTACCGAAAAAAAAAATCGCTGATCGCCGCCACTACTAGTAAAAAAAATAAAAAATTAAAATGCCATAAAACTACCCCCTATTTTGTAAACGCTATAACTTTTGCGCAAACCAATCAATAAACGTTTATTGTGATTTTTTTTTTACGAAAAATATGTAGAAGAATACGTATCGGCCTAAACTGAGGAAAAAAATTGTTTTTTTATATATTTTTGGAGGATATTTATTATAGCAAAAAGTAAAAAATATTCATTTTTTCTAAATTGCCACTCTATTTTTGTTTATAGCGCAAAAACTAAAAACCACAGAGGTGATCAAATACCACCAAAAGAAAGCTCTATTTGTGGGAAAAAAAGGATGCCAATTTTGTTTGGGAGCGACTTCGCACGACCGCGCAATTGTCAGTTAAAGCGACGCAGTGCCGAATCGCAAAAAGTGCTCTGGTCTTTGACCAGCAATATGGTCCGGGGGTTAAGTGGTTAAGAACAAACAACTTATGTAGCGCCATCCCATTGTGTGCTACTAGTATGAGTGCAGGCAATTTTGTGTTTTTTTTTCCTGGTAAACTGAGTCTTTGAATCTGGGTCAAAAGTTCACTACAGTTCAGGGCTGGATAACTCATACAGGCAGATCTCTGGTGCCTCCCCCTGGTTCTGGAAGGTTGGAGAACTTTCTAGAATCTAGAGGGCGGAGGCCGGGAGGGTTGATCTGGCAAATTCCTAAGCTGTGCCTGGCATGGTGGCTAAGTTAACCCCTAAATATAAATGAGTCATGCTGGCAGGGAGTTGGGTGGATAATAGAGTGCTGAGGAGACTGTCAGTGATCCTTGAGGGGAACCCCTGCCAGGACAGAGTGAGTATCTCAGCATTGTCAGGAACTTGCAAGGGGAAACACTGTCATATATAGCAAGCCTTTCCGAAAGACAGCATTGCTGTTTTTTTAGGGTTGTCCCGATACCGATACTAGTATCGGTATCGGGACCGATACTGAGCATTTGCGCGAGTACTTGTACATCAGGGACATGGCTGCATCAGGTACATGGCTGCATCTAGGGACATGGCTGCATTAGGGACATGGATGCATCTAGGGACATGGCTGCATCTAGGGACATGGCTGCATTAGGGACATGGCTGCATCAGGGACATGGCTGCATGAGGGACATGGCTGCATGAGGGACATGGCTGCATTAGGGACATGGCTGCATTAGGAACATGGCTGAATTTAGGGACATGGCTGCATTAGGGACATGGCTGAATTTAGGGACATGGCTGCATTAGGAACATGGCTGCATTAGGAACATGGCTGAATTTAGGGACATGGCTGCATTAGGGACATGGCTGAATTTAGGGACAAGGCTGAATTTAGGGACAAGGCTGAATTTAGGGACATGGCTGAATTTAGGGACAAGGCTGAATTTAGGGACAAGGCTGCATTTAGGGACAAGGCTGCAGTTGGGGACACAAGGCTGCATTTGGGGACACGTGGCTGCATTTAAAAAAAAGTATCGGTAATCGGTATCGGCGAGTACATGAAAAAAAGTATCGGTACTTGTACTCGGTCCTAAAAAAGTGGTATCGGGACAACCCTACTTAAAACCTTCCTTTACCTTGCCTTGGGAGATCTTCAGTAGCATCCAGGTGGAATGGTAGTTCCTGCAGTCAGCAAAACTGGGATCAGTGTCTACGGTGGAGTTGGAGTTACCCCTGTATTCAACCTACAACATTTTGTGCTATTTTTTTAATTCACAGAGAGTTCCTAGTCCTTAAAGGGGTTGTAAACATTTGATTTAAAACAAAAAACAAACATGTCTATACTTACCTGCTCTGTGCGATGGATTCTTCTGGGGTCCCCCACTGGAGCTCCAGGGCCCTCCTCTTCAGTGGGTACCACTACAGAAAGTCGCTTTTCATGGGGGCACTCGTGCGGACTCGCTCTGGAGTCCCGCTGCTGCATCTATTGACACAGATAGCAGGACTCGACCCAGCCTCCCGCTCCCAGCTATCAATCTGTCCTGTAAGGAGAGCAACAGCGGCTGGAGCCACTGTGCTCGTGCACATCATTAGATCGGATTGGGCTCAGGTAAGAAAAAGGGGGGGCCTGGGGAGGAGCTGTAGCACAGAAGGTTTTTCACCTGAAGGCATAGAATGCATTAAAGCGGATCTCCACTCTAAAGTGGAGTCCCGCTGATCGGCACCCTCCCCCCCTCCGGTGTCACATTTGACACCTTTCAGGGGGGAGGGGGGTGCAGATACCTGTCTACAGACAGGTATCTGCACCCACTTCCGGCCCTACGAAACGGGCAAAAGACGGGTTTTTTCTCCGCTTCCCGTCCGTCCCCCGTTGTATGCTGGGAACACTCGGCTCCCAGCACACAGCGGGAGCCAATCGGCGGGCGCAGCGCGACTCGCGCATGCGCCGTAGGGAACCGGGCAGTGAAGCCGGAGCGTTTCACTTCCTGGTTCCCTCACCGTGGATGGAGGGGGGAGCAGCAGGGTGACGAGCGATCGCTCGTCATCTGCTGCGATCACCGCTGGACTCCAGGACAGGTAAGTGTCCTTATATTAAAAGTCAGCAGCTGCAGTATTTGTAGCTGCTGGCTTTTAATATATGTTTTTAGTGGCACATCCGCTTTAAGGTGAAAAACCTTAAGGCTTTACAACCACTTTAAGGGGCTTTTGCTTTTCTATCTGTCAGCAGTCGGGAGTGAGATCAATCTGGAGTTGTACATAGAGAAGAAGAGACAAATCAGAGCTGTATAAAGGGAGAAAGTTGTCCCTGGTTTTTCTGATGTCAAGTTGAGCATCCCATAATTCCAACTCCCCATCCAAGTTATTACCCCTAATAAAACATAAAAGCCAAGCAAAAGTGTGGAGAATACTTGGCTGGCTGGCTGTGCAGGAATAGGGAACCCAATCGCCAGCGGCTCCTTCGGGGGTGAGCGCTACACTTACATTCGATTTTCTCGTAGCTTGCTAAATCCAGATAGAAGAACTCATTTAAGCCTAAAATATTTATGCAAAGGACACACAACCAAACCCTAATTTATGCAGGCAATCTTTTAGGCACAACTCCAGACAAAACTGTCTAAGGGGTTATTGTCGGCATTCCAACATTACAAGGATTTCAACAAAAAGTGTAAGAGCGCAATCAGGACAGCTAAAATAGAACTCAAGAGATACAATACATAGCAGAGGAGATTGAAAAAAATCCCAAAATATAAAAAAAATTATATTAATAGTAAGAAAGCTAGGTCAGCACATGTTTGTCCCGTAAAGCAGTGGTCCCCAAAATTTTTGGCACCAAGGACCGGTTTTGTGGAAGAATATTTTTCCAAGGCCCGGTAGGAGGAAAGTGGATTCGCAGGGTTCTCGCATTGCAGCAGTGTGAACCGGCCCTTATTAAAAGTCCCAGTTATAAAGTATTATGAAAGTTCCAGTATAAAAATATTATTAAGGGGCGGTTCACACTGCTGTGGCGCAGGAACCCTGCGAATCCACTGCAATGTTTTCCGGCGGCAGTTCACATTGCCCTATGCAAACTGCTGGGAGTGTCAGTTAAAAGTTAACGACACCCCTAAATCAGTTTGCATATCGCAGTGCGATCTGCAAACTCGGACAGGAATCGGATCGCATGGGTGTGAACACTCATGCGATCCGTTTCTTCTACGGACAAAAAAAATGGGTCTTGTGCGAGTTTGATGCAAATTCAGCCATAACATTTGTATGGCTGAAATCACATCGCACAGAGATCGCATGTGATGTGCACTGCAGTGCGAACCGGCCCTAAATGTCCCAGTGTAAAAATATTATTGAATGTCCCAGTATGAAAATATTATTAAAATGTCCCAGTATAAAAAAAATGATTAAATGTCCCAGTATAAAAAAATGATTTAATCGTTTTTTTTATACTGGGACATTTAATCATTTTTTTTATACTGGGACATTTAATCATTTTTTTATACTGGGACATTAAATGTCCCAGTATAAAAAAAAAATTAAATGTCCCAGTATAAAAAAAATTATTAAATGTCCCAGTATAAAAAAAATAATTAAATGTCCCAGTATAAAAAAAATATTAATTGTCCCAGTATAAAAAAAATAATTAAATGTCCCAGTATAAAAAAATAATAAATGTCCCAGTATAAAAAAATAATAAATGTCCCAGTATAAAAAAAATAATAAATGTCCCAGTATAAAAAAAATATTAAATGTCCCAGTATAAAAAAATAACAAATGTCCCAGTATAAAAAAATAATAAATGTCCCAGTATAAAAAAAATATACAAGTCCTTCTGCAGTGCCCACTGTACTTACAGTCTCAGCATGGGAATGTGAGGGGGAGCCGTTAGAGATTGCGGGAATGTATAGCGAGGGTGGGCGGAGAGATGACGTCATTCTCTCTCTCATCTGGCGGCCGCACCTCTGCGCAGTGTAGCTTTGCAGCCCCGTATATGTTAGGGCGGGACAGCAGCGCGCCTCTGCGTAGCGCAGAGAGATGGTGTCATCTCTTTGCTCGGGCAGCTGCATTGTTGACGGTCTCCTCCGTGGCCCGGATATAGCGGCGGTACAGGCCGGACAGTGTCCTCTGCATTGCGGCCCCGGCTAGAGAGGCGGTACGGCCCGGCTTTGGGCCGCGGATCGGGGGTTGATGACCTCTGCCATAAAGAATGATCAGAGGAAGTTGGTTACAAATTACAAGAAGCCAACTTGACCAAATGTATTCATATTCTCAGTTTTTACAAAGGAAAAAGTGAGTTATAACGCAAATAAATCACAAGGACCAGATGGTTTACACCCAAGGGTCCTCAAAGAACTTAGCCCGGTAATAGCCAGACAGTTATTCCTAATTTTTATGAACACCTTAAAGCGGAGGTTCCGCCGTTTTTTTATTTTTAAAGGTCAGCAGCTACAAATACTGCAGCTGCTGAATTTAAAAAAAATAGACACTTACTTGTCCAGCGCGCCCGCGATGTCAGCAGCCGAGGCTGAGCAATTGCGGAAATTGAGGAAATCAGGAAGTGAAGCCTGACGGTCTGACTGTCATGAGTATGACCTTCGGAAAAAAGTTGGTTGGTTTTTCCGATGGAATTCCGCTCAAGCCTGGCTTGCATACACACGGTCACACAAAAGTTCTCTGAACTTTCAAGCGTTAAGAACGCGGTGACGTACAACACAACGACTAAGCGAGAAAAAGAAGTTCAATGCTTCTGAGCATGCGTCAAATTGTTTCCGAGCATGCATGCTTTTTTCCCCGTCGGAATTCCATACAGACAAACGGATTTTCCGTCGGAAAAATTGAGATTCCGCCAGCAAAAGTCTGATGGAGCATACACACGGTCGGAATTCCTGAAAAGCTCACATCAGACTTTTGCTGGCGGAAATTGTATGGGGCATGAGAGTAGTTGGTTACAGGCAGACCCCAGGTTACAAACAGGATAGGGTCTGTAGGTTTGTTCTTAAAGTATCACTAAAGGTATTTTTTTTTTAATAATAAACATGTTATACTTACCTCCACTGTGCAGCTCGTTTTACACAGAGTGGCCCCGAACCTGGTCTTCTGGGGTCCCTCAGCGGCTGTCTTGGCTCCCCCCGGCAAGGACTCAACACCTTAATGCGAGCGAGCTTGCATGGTGTTGAATGCTTGCGGGCGCGCTCCCGTGAGACAGCCGGCGGCCATAGCCGTTCACTGTATCACTCGGCCCCACCCCCCGGCGTCATTGGATGTGATTGACAGCAGCGAAAGCCAATGGCTGCGCTGCTTTCAATCAACCAATGAATGAGCCGGAAAGACGGCCCAGAAGCCTGCTCGTTCATGGCGCGGGACTTTCGAAGGGTCAGGGAAGTAAAGGGGGGCTCGGGGGGCCTCTAATACACAGATGTTTTTTCACCTTAATGCATAGAATGCATTAAGGTGAAAAAACATTTACACATTTAAGTGTAGCTCCAGCCGAAAAAACGATTTTTAAGCTTTTTGGAAAACATAGGGAAGGGTTAACACCCCTGTAACATTTTGTTTGCTGTCTGTGGCCCTCTTCAGAAGATTTCACCTCACTTTCTGTCCCAATGACAATTGGATTTTGAAAATTTGGGGTTGTTGTGGAAACAAGGATTGGTGATAAATGATCAGTGGAGATACCTTGTTCCCATAATAACTCTTATGCCGCGTACACACGGTCGTTTTCTGCGATGTAAAAAAACGACGTTTTTAAAAACGTCAATTTAATTGACCGTGTGTGGGAGAAAACGACGTTTTATGTCTTCTGAAAAACGACCAAAAAAAATTGAAGCATGCTTCAATTTTATGTGTCGTTTTTCAAAACGTCGTTTTTGACTTCACAGAAATTGACCGTGTGTGGCAAAAAACGACGTTTCAAACGACGTTTTTACACCCGCGCATGCCCAGAAGCTAGTTATGAAGCGAGCTTCAATGGAAAAACGTGGTGAACGTAACCTCGCTTTGCTAGAGCACTGTGAAAAAACGATGGTGTGTAGGCAACATCGTTTTTGAAAAGTGTCGTTTTAAAAACGTCGTTTTTTACTTCACAGAAAACGTTGTTTTTTTACATCGCAGAAAACGACCGTGTGTACGCGGCATTACAGGAATGAATTTCCATTCCTAGGGGTAGATTCCCTCTCACTCCTGTTGTGTCCTTCCGTTTGTAAGTAGGAGTCGTTTGTAGGTCGGAAAAATTGAGCCCCACAATACAAATAGGTCATAGGAGATATGCCTGATCTGTTTCTCGGTAAAACTGAAACTATACAACGAAAAAGGCTTAAGGGGTCTCAGGGTAGTGGGCTAGATTCACATAGAACCGCGTATCTTTGCGGCGGCGTAACGTATCCGATTTACGTTATGCCTCCGCAACTTAGACGGGCAAGTGCTGTATTCTCAAACCACTTGCTCCGTAAGTTCCAGCGGCCTAGCTTAAATCGGCCGCCGTAAGCCCGCCTAATTCAAATTTGGATCAGGGGGGCGTGTTTTATGTAAATGTACTGTGACCCGACATGATTGACGTTTTTCCCGAACGGCGCATGCGCCGTCCGTGGAATTTCCCAGTGTGCATTGCTCCAAAGTACGCCGCAAGGACGTCATTGGTTTTGACGTCCAGCCCCATTCACGGACGACTTACGCAAACGACGTAACTTTTTCAAATTTCAACGCGGAACCACGGCCATACTTAACATTGTTACGCCGCACTTACGCCACCATATAGCAGGGGTAACTATACGCCGGGAAAAGCCTAACGTAAACGGCGTAGCTTTACTGCGTCGGCCGGGCGTACGTTCGGGAATTCGTGTATCTAGCTAATTTGCATACTCGACGCGGAATTCGACGGAAACGCCACCTAGCGGCCAGCGTAAATATGCAGTTACGATCCAACGGCATAAGAGACTTACGCCTGTCGGATCTAACATATATCTATGTGTAACTGATTCTAAGAATCAGGCGCATAGATACGACGGCGCAACGCAGAGATACGACGGCGTATCTGGAGATACGCCGTCGTATCTCCACTGAGAATCTGGCCCAGTGTGTACAATGTCTAGGAGCCCACAGTAATAGCACAAGCATAATAACACCCTGTAGGGGAGAGACAATGCTCCCTTGAGTAACAACCGAGGTGGCCGTGAGGCCACAAAGATGCAGTGGAGGCACTTATGCATTGTCAGCCCCATGCAACTGTAAGATGACAAGGATCCGGCAGCCGACAATTTAGTAGGCCTGGGTGTGACTGAGAACTGAGGGCCTATTAAAAAGGAACATTTTTCTGGAGCATCGACCAGGTGATCCTAGGGTTAGTCACCGTACCTACCAAGAGTGCGTTATAGGCCAACAAATAAGTTACCCCTAGAATGGAGAAGAGTAGTTCTCTTCAGTAGAGCTGGGCTTTTCTGAACTAATAGAGTTAATAGACCATAGGGGACGTGCCCTTAAATGTGTTTCAGCGTGACTGGAACTATACAGGATGGACGTGAGGCCACAGAGATGCAGTAGAGGCACCAACGCATTATCAGCCCCATGCACTTGCAAAAAGACATTGCTCGGCAGGAATGTGGTAATGTTGCTTCTTAAATACAATAAATTGAAAATGACCAATGCTATTGTTATAAACACTGTAACGTTCGGGGCTATAGCTCGGTGGGATTAAGTGCACAAACCGTTCGACCTGAACATAAAAAAGGCTTTTATTCATAGGTCAACAAAAAATAAGGCTTTTCTCAGCACACAAGGAAAACTATAAACAAAAAGTCCGCTTAGCTTCAGCATTAAATAAAGTCTGCTTATCTTCAGCACAAAAAAGTAAGTAAAAAACAAAACACATACAGTTCGTTGGTAGCCGGGTCTTCACCCCCTGTATTCCAAAAGTCCTCACTGTATTGTGAACAGCAGCTATCAGACTCCCAGCTTGTCCTCACAGGTGCAATCTCCACACACCTCCACCATCACTTCCTGTTTAAATGGGTGGTTCTCTGGGAGTGTTAACACCTTGTGTGCTGGCTCTTCAGTGTTTAGGAGTGGAGGCTCTTTCCCACCCAAATAGCACTTTAGAGCCTCCAGAATTCCAGGCCCCAAATTACTCTATCAAAACAGATAGAACTGCGAGCCAGTCCTCTCTGGATTAATTCTTACCAGGAATCCTTCATCCACTTTGGGTGACCCCCTGAACACTCTTCCCGCTATTTAAAGGGACCATAGCCCAAATAGTGGTGCCGTATAGCACCCGTCCAGGACCCAACCCTGGCGTCCTGTACATATCCCCCCCCCTCTGCCTCAACGCAGAGGTGTTGGAGGCACCAGTAGACACCATACAATGGACACGGGAGAGGGCATCGGCATTCTGATGTTGTCTCCCGGGTCTGTGCTCTACCACAAAATTGAACTCCTGGAGAGAAAGGAACCACCTTGTTACCCTGGCATTGGTGTGCTTGTTTTGTCTCATCCACGTAAGGGGAGCGTGGTCTGACACCAAGCGAAACTTCCTACCCAGGAGGAAATATCGTAGGGAGTCTAAAGCCCACTTGATGGCCAGACACTCCCGTTCCACCACTGCGTAGTTTCTCTCAGCTGATGTCAGCTTCCTGCTAAGAAAAACCACGGGGTGCTCCTCTCCATCGATTTCCTGAGACAGGACCGCTCCCAACCCCTCACTGGAAGCATCTGCTTGTACTACAAAATCTTTTTTTAAATCTGGAGCTACAAGCACCGGATCTTGGCACAAAGCTGTCTTAAGCTTTTGAAAAGCTGTCTCGGCCTCGGCGTTCCACTTTATCATCACTGACTTTCTACCTTTGGTCAAGTCAGTCAGCGGTGCAGCAATAGTGGCGAAGTTGGGGACAAACCTCCTATAATAGCCAACTATGCCCAAAAACGCTCTGACCTGCTTCTTGGTTACGGGACGGGGCCATTCCTGTATAGCCTCCACCTTATTCATTTGGGGCTTCACCAGCCCTCTACCCACAATATACCCTAGGTATTTTGCTTCCTCCATCCCAATGGCACACTTCTCTGGATTGATGGTGAATCCTGCTCTTCTCAAGGAGTCTACGACTGCCTGAACCCGGGGAAGGTGGGACTCCCAATCAGTGCTGAAGATGACTATGTCATCTAGATAGACCGAAGCGTACCGTTGGTGTGGACGCAGAGTTTTGTCCATGGCCCTTTGGAATGTGGCAGGGGCTGAGTGTAGACCAAACGGCATCCTTTTATATTGGAAGTGGCCTTCCGGGGTAGAGAAGGCTGTTTACTCCCTGGCTTCCTTAGTCAGGGGGATCTGCCAGTACCCTTTTGTGAGGTCCAGCGTGGTGATGTACCTGGCAGGACCTAACCTCTCAATCAGCTCATCTACCCGTGGCATGGGATATGCGTCAAACTTGGAGACTTCATTAAGTTTTCTGAAGTCGTTGCAGAAGCGGAGGGTGCCGTTGGGCTTGGGTACCAACACGATTGGACTTGACCACTCGCTCTGCGACTCTTCAATGACTCCAAGCTCGAACATTCTTTTAACCTCTTCTGACACTGCCACCCTATGAGCTTCTGGGATACGGTAAGGCCTTAATCGGATTTTTACATTCGGCTCGGTCACAATGTCATGCTCGATGACATTGGTGCGACCGGGCAACTCTGAAAACATATCCTTATTTCTTTGTAAAAATTCTTTTGTTTGCTGGGTTTGGGGCCCAGTCAGGGTAGCAGCAACCTGCACCAGGTCGATCCCTGCATGGTCCCCTGACTGTACCCCTACTACCGCGGACACTTGTTCTCTGTCTCTCCAGGGTTTCAATAAATTAACATGATAGATCTGGTATGGTTTTCTTTTTCCTGGCTGGTGTACCTTGTAGTCCACCTCACCGACTTTCTCTACCACCTCAAACGGGCCTTGCCACTTGGCCAAGAATTTACTCTCTACCGTGGGTATTAGAACAGCCACCCGGTCTCCTACTTGGAACTGTCTAATTTTAGCCGACCTGTTATACACTCTTCTTTGGGCATCCTGAGCCTTCTGCATGTGCTCCCTCACCAGCGGCATCACCTTAGCCACTCTCTCTCGCATTTGAGAGATATGCTCTACCACCGTTTTATGCGGTGAGGACTCACTTTCCCATGTCTCTTTTACCAGATCGAGTAATCCCCGGGGCCTTTGTCCATACACTAATTCAAATGGTGAGAAGCCCGTGGATGCTTGTGGAACCTCCCGGATAGCAAACAACAGAGCAGGGAGTAGCATATCCCAATCCTTACCATCTTTCTGGACTACTCTTTTCAACATGGACTTTAGGGTTTTATTAAACCTCTCAACCAGGCCATCGGTCTGAGGGTGATAGACGGACGTCCGCAACTGCTTAATTTGGAACAGTTTGCACAAGTCCGCCATCACCTTTGACATAAAAGGGGTACCCTGATCCGTCAGTATCTCTTTGGGGAACCCAGTTCGTGAGAACATTTGAAACAATTCCCTGGCAATGGCCTTAGAGGAGACTTTCCTCAAAGGGATGGCTTCTGGATACCTAGTTGCATAATCTAGGATTACCAATATGTATTGGTGCCCCCGGGCCGACTTTACCAGGGGTCCCACCAGATCCATAGCGATTCGCTCAAACGGGACCTCAATAATTGGCAAGGGTACCAGAGGATTTCTATAGTGGGACACTGGGGCGGTTAACTGGCAAATGGGACAAGACGCACAATACCTTTTAACCTCGGCTTTCAGCCCTGGCCAGTAAAACCGGTCGGTTATCCTGGCCTCTGTTTTCTCCGCCCCCAGGTGTCCTCCCAGTGCATCGTTGTGGGCCAGATCAAGGAGCATCCGCCTATACGGTTGGGGAACCAGCAACTGCTCTACAGTTTCCCCTCGGCTCTCAGCCACGCGATACATCAAGTCCCCCTTCAATGCAAAGTGAGGAAACCTCTGATCTGCGCCTGGCATTTGTGAGACCCCACCAATAACAGAAACCTGCTCTCGAGCATTGATCAATGTAGGGTCCTGTAATTGGGCGGTGCCAAACGCACCCCTGGATATATCCAGGTCTGGATGTACTGGCCTTGAGGATGTTTCCCCTTCCCCCTCCTCAACCTGGGAGAGCTCCTCATCATCCTCCCCCAGCATAACTTGCAACGGGAAGACTTCCCCCCCCTCAGAGATCAACTCGGTTTCTAGACCTGGGACAGGGGCATTATCCTCCATCTTAGCATTCTCTGCAGTTTCATTATTGGTGACAGGTGTCTCCATATCGGAGGGGTATGTTGGGGAGGTTTCAGGTTCGGACCCCTCAGACCCTGTCCCTTCCAGGTCCAGTGTCCCCAGTTCTCCTGGCAGCCCCATCTGTACCTGGGTCCATAGTTCCAGAAATAGTGGACAGTCCCGCCCCACTATGATGTCATGAATTAAACTTTTTACCACCCCAACCTCCTGTGTAACTGAGGCATGGCCATAGGAAACAGTCACCGGGACCAAGGGGTACTCCTTGGTGTCCCCATGGATACACACTACCCGTAGTGTCTTGGTTACTGGCCCAAGCCTCCCAAGTACCCTGGCATGTACTAGTGTTACCATGCTACCGGAGTCCAGTAGAGCCCTGGCAGGAAGGTGGTTCACCCACACTTCACACTCAAACCGTCCTGCAGCCAGATCAAGATGAGTGGCACACACACTTTGCACATAGAAGGAGCTTCTCCGACCAATCCCGCAGTCCATAGGCTCCTCCTGCAGTGGGCATTGTGCCCGGGTATGCCCCCAGGACCGACATCGCCAACATTGTATGTCACCCATCTTTGGTACAGGAACCGACCTCCGTGGTTCTAGGGCAGATGGTGTAAACCTGCGGACGCCAACATCTGGCAAGGCTTCTCTCCTCAGGTTGGTGGCTGGTCTGGGTGTCCTTGGCGTGGGTTCTCGACGCTTGGCAGGCCCAAGCAGGTCCTCCACCACGGTATACCGTTCAACCAGCTCGATCAGCTGGTCAGCATTAGTAGGGTTTCCATGGCTTACCCAGCGCTGTAGGTCATCTTGTAGGGACCGTAGGTACCGGTCCATCACCACTCGTTCCACCATTTGTGGACCTGACAACTTTTCTGGCTGCAGCCATTTTTTAACTAACTGAATTAGTTCATGCATCTGGGACCTGGGTGGTTGGTCCGATTTGTACCGCCAGCGATGCACCCTCTGAGCCCGGACAGCTGTGGTCACTCCCAGGCAGGCCAGGATTTCAGCTTTTAGACGTTCATAGTCTTTGATGTGCTCAGCTGGGAGGTCAAAATAGGCCTTTTGCGGGTCACAAGTGAGAAAAGGCGATATAATGCCGGCCCATTGGTCCCGGGGCCACGCTTCTCTCTCTGCTATCCTTTCAAAGGTGGTAAGAAAGGCTTCCACGTCATCGCTGGGTGTTAGTTTCTGCAAAAAATGGCTGGCTCTAACAGACACTGGGTTGCTAACGGCAACGACCGCTTGCGCTTGTCCCTGAGCCAGCTGCTGTACGGCCTCCTGCAAGGCAGCCACCTGTGCTTGAGTGGACTCCTGCTGGGCCGTAAACTGGGCGGATAGCAGCCGTGTATTTTCCTGCTGCGCAGCTATAGCCTGTGCCAGGGCCTGCTGCTGCTGAGCCATCGCTTCCTCATGGCGACGGTTTGACTCTGCTGACGCTTGCTGCTGGGCCACAGTGGCTTGCTGCTGGGTCACAGTGGCTTGTGCCAAAGCCTTAACGACCTCCTCCATGCCTTTGTCTGCTGTTTGTAACGCCTGGGCTGACTTCACCCAAGACATGCCATAAGTATACTGTCTCTTTAAATGTCAGTTTTAAACGGTTTTTGCGCCTGCAAATGCACTTTGCCCGCATTCTCCACCAGTTGTAACGTTCGGGGCTATAGCTCGGTGGGATTAAGTGCACAAACCGTTCGACCTGAACATAAAAAAGGCTTTTATTCATAGGTCAACAAAAAATAAGGCTTTTCTCAGCACACAAGGAAAACTATAAACAAAAAGTCCGCTTAGCTTCAGCATTAAATAAAGTCTGCTTATCTTCAGCACAAAAAAGTAAGTCAAAAACAAAACACATACAGTTCGTTGGTAGCCGGGTCTTCACCCCCTGTATTCCAAAAGTCCTCACTGTATTGTGAACAGCAGCTATCAGACTCCCAGCTTGTCCTCACAGGTGCAATCTCCACACTCCTCCACACACCTCCACCATCACTTCCTGTTTAAATGGGTGGTTCTCTGGGAGTGTTAACACCTTGTGTGCTGGCTCTTCAGTGTTTAGGAGTGGAGGCTCTTTCCCACCCAAATAGCACTTTAGAGCCTCCAGAATTCCAGGCCCCAAATTACTCTATCAAAACAGATAGAACTGCGAGCCAGTCCTCTCTGGATTAATTCTTACCAGGAATCCTTCACCCACTTTGGGTGACCCCCTGAACACTCTTCCCGCTATTTAAAGGGACCATAGCCCAAATAGTGGTGCCGTATAGCACCCGTCCAGGACCCAACCCTGGCGTCCTGTACAACACTAAAAATAGGCGGTTGAGCCATGCTCTATCAACCAACTCCTGCCCCCTTCAACCCAAGACAGTAGCCAGAGGGTGTTGTACGTGTACAAATACATGTGATGCAGTACAAGTGTGTGATCTATGTACAATATATAGGAAGAATTCTGAGGTTGGCAATTGATATTTCTCTACTTACACCCTTCTTGTCAGTACCCTTATGGTCCCATAAGTCAGCTATTACCAGCCCTTTGTTTGTCCACCATTCGAATGTTCTGGGAGTGATGCCCGGGGTAAAGGTTGTGTTTCCCAGAATAGGAGCCAGTGGGGTATGCCTGGGTTTAAATTTATGAAATTTCGTCATTCTTTCCCAGGTGTTCAAAGAGATGGATAGGGCCGGGCATAAAATTGGAGGCCTTGGCGGTAGCCAGAGAATGGGGGAAATTGAGCTTCTCTTATATGCACCGGCCTCTATCTGCATCCAGATTGGGTGGGGCTGTGTACTGTGAAATCTGGTTATGTGGGCCAAGTGTGCTGCATAGTAGTACTTTTGTAAATCCAGGACTCCCAACCCACCTTTTCTCGTGGGGGTAAATAACGTACGTTTATTCACCCTAGGCCCTTTACCTCCCCAAATTGACTATAGAAGTTTAGTTTGAAATAGTTTCAATTCCGATTGTACCAGTGGAGTGCCACTGGCAGCATTCGGAAGAGATATAGCACTTTTGGTAGTACATTCATCCTTACCGAATGCAGTCTGTCAAACCATGACGGTGGGTGGAGCAGCCACCTTGCCAGACCGGCCCCTATTCGTTTAAACAGAGCAGGATAGTTTTGTGAATATAGCCTATTCCAGGACAGGGTGAGTGTAATGCCCAAGTATGGGAGGGCTTCATTCTGCCATATGATCTTATAGGAATGTAGTACTACCCCGGCCCGGAGGAGCTGCTGGTTTGTTTTGGGTGGCATGTTACCTCTGTGACTCTGCCGTCTAGGGTAGTTGATGAGAGCCATAGTAATGGAATGTCCACAGGTGTCTTTTTCTTGTGCTTTTATGTACCCAACAAGGTAAAACAGTTGAACTTGGTGAAGAATAGAAGAATAGCAGAGGTGTAGAACACAGATTCAGGTGTAGGTAAAAGGGAAACAGTCCTGCTTCCGACAAACTTTCACTTCGCCACTCCAGCCGGAAAGGGTATAGCGCACCTGGACAGGCCTCTCTCACAAGCCTGGCAGCCAGAATGACACTCAAACTTGGGGTTAAGTCTCTGCCAAAGACCCTCCCAATGGTTGCAGAAAATAGTAGTCCGAAGTCCTCTTGACTGGACTTAACACCTGGATCTCCTTCAGGTAGTTTAGTTTAGGTTACCGACTGAAAGGCAACAACATCCAGCCTCTCTCTGGACCCCGATGGATGGTCAGGCCCCTATTGGAACACCAGCCTCTCTTGGCACTCCTCAGGCAGACTTTCCATTGCACAGCTTCCTCCAACAGGACAGACAGCCCAGGACCTCTTTAGGTGGGACCCAGTCAATTACTGAGTCCCAAGCAGCAGATCAATTTCTACGGGCCAATGTGGTCCCGAAGCCAGGATCTCTGCATAGCACGTGCACCCCGGCCCGGAAGGCCATTTTGTCCCGGGGCGCCGTGGAATGGCTACCCTGAAGGTGGGCGCCACACGAGGAGAAGACCCAGGAAATTGGCGTCTGCCCCATAAATACCCCTCCCCAGCATGCACAGCGAGGAAGCCTCCTCCTGATAGGCTGCTGGAGAAAAGTATCCAGTCCTTGACTCCACTGCTGCCACCTGGGGTGGAACTGCACCCCAGGAACAACAGCATGAACCCACAGCACAGCCAAGCTGGGACAGAAGCTCCAAATTTGAACTCATTAACAATGGTCAGAGTCACCTAACTATCTGACCCCCTCTAAATTTCAATAGCACCGGTTCTGAAAAGTAACCGGACACTACAGGAATATTTAAGGGTGGATAGTGTGTTTTCCTCTAAGGAAATGTTCATAGCCTGTGGTTTATTTTGAGACCCGAGATTATGTAAAATAGTTTAAGTATGGCATATAGGTTGAAGAGGGTAGTAATAGGGGATGAGACCAACATCAGAATGTCATCTGTAAAAAGGATGCATTTATGTTCGCTATTCCGACATACAGTACTATTCCTCGAACATCAAGCAAAGTACTGATTTTTATTGCGAGCGGTTCCAGGACCAGTACAAAAAGTAATAGGGACATCCCTGAAGTGTCCCCCTCTGGGTGGCAATGGGGTTTGAAAAGTAGCCCTTTATCGTTAGGACCTTACTACACTTAACATAAATAAGTCACCCGAACCAGATGGCTTACACCCGAGGTTCCTTAGGGATATCAAGTAATATCCAGACCATTGTTCCTAATCTTTATGGACAGTTTACTGACTGGAATGGTACCAGCTGATTGGAGAAAAGCCAATGGAGAAAAGCCAACGTAGCACCAATATTCAAAAAAGGGCCAAGATATATTCTGGGAACTACAGGCCAGTAAGCCTAACATTTCAGTAATGAAAATGGTATCATTAGCAGTAATCAGCATAGATTCATGAAGAATCGTTTTTGCCAAACCAATCTATTAACCTTCTATGAAGAATTGAGATGCCATCTAGATAAAGTAAGGCCTGTGGATGTGGTATATCTGGATTTTGCAAATCATTCGACACAGTTCCCCATAAACCTTTACGGTAAAAACTAAGGTCTGTCGGCATGGACCATAGGGTGAGTACATGGGTTGATAACTGGCTAGGGCGAGTTCAGAGGGTGGTGATAAATGGGGAATGGTCTGGTGTGGAAAGTGGGGTCCCCCAGGGTTCTGTCCTAGGACCAATCCTATCCATAAACAACCTGGAGGATGGGATAAACAGCTCAATCTCAGAATTTGCAGACGATACTAAGCTAAGCAGGGCAATAACTTCTACACAGGATGTGGAAACCTTGCAAGAATATCCAAACAAATTATTTGGGTGGGCATACATGGCAAATGAGGTTTAATTGCTTGTCTACCGCCGCACAACAGAATGGCATGGCTGCGCAAAGGGACGTACCTGTACGTCCCCTTTAAATCGCGACATAGTGGGCGCGCGCACGCACACCCGCCACGTTCTCCGTGAGCGTGCCCGCGGGTCCCGCGGATTCGATGTCCGCCAGGTGCCCGCAATCGTGTCAAGGAGCGGCAGAACGGGGAGATGTAAACAAAGCATTTCTCTGTTCTGCCTAGTGACAAGATAGTGATCTACTGCTCCCTGTCATCGGGAGCAGTGATCACTGTCGTGCCACTCGTAGCCCATCCCCTCCACAGTTAGAATCACTCCCTAGGACACACTTAACCCCCTTCCTCTCCCCCTAGTGTTTAACCCCTTCCCTGCCAGCATCATTTACACAGTAATCGGTGCATTTTTATAGCACCGATCGCTGTATAAATGACAATGGTCCCAAAATAGTGTCAAAAGTGTCCGATGTGTCCGCCATAATGTCACAGTCCTGATAAAAATGATCGCCGCCATTCCTAGTAAAAATAAATAAATAAAATAATAAGTCCATAAATCTATCACATAGTTTGTAGCTATAACTTTTGCGAAAACCAATCAATATACGTTTATTGGGATTTTTACCAAAAGTATGTAGCAGAATAGATATTGGACTAAATTTACAAAGATTTTTTTTATTTTTCATTGGGTATGTTTTATAGCAGAAAATAAAAAATACATATTTTTTTTATTTTGGTCTATTTTTGTTTATAGCGCAAAAAAATAAAAACCGCAGAAGTGATAAAATACCTCCAAAAGAAAGCTCTATTTGTGGGGGAAAAGGACATCCATTTTTATTTGCCGTATTGCAAAAAATGGCCTGGTCGTAAAGGGGTAAAACCTTCCAGAGCTGACGTGGTTAATCGAATACATGTAGCAGAATACATATTGACCAACATTATTGGTTGAACTGGATGGAATTTTTTCAACCAGACTAAGTAACATTTATTAGGAAGAAATGTATGTTGTTGTTTTTTTTTATGTTATTGGATATTTTATAGCAGAAAGTAAAAAATATTGTTTTTCGACTTTTTCGTTTATAGCGCAAAGAATAAAAAACCCAGAGGAGATCACATACCACCAAAAGCTCTATTTACATGAAAAAAAATGATATGTTATTTAGGTACAGCTTTACATGGCTGCGCAATTGTAAGTTATCCGCTTAACCGCTTGCGAACCGCCGCACGACTATTTACGTCGACAGAATGGCACGGGCAGGCAGATTGGCGTACAGGTACGTACCTTTAAATCTGCCGCCCAGCCGGCGCGCACACCCACTGCGTGCCTCGCGAGTGCGGCCGCGGGTCCCGAGAACTTGATGTTCCCGGGAGTCCCGCGATTGAGGTCGGCAAGGGCAGAACAGGGGAATGCCTTTGTAAACAAGGCATTCCCCTATTCTGCCTAGTGACACTGTCACTGATGATGACCGTTCCCCATGATCAGGAACGGTCATCAGTGACGTGTCACATGTAGCCACGCCCCCTAACAGTAAGAATCACTTCCTAGAGAACAGCGCCACCTAGTGTTTAACCCCTTCACTGCCTGTGTCATTTTTACAGTAATCAGTGCATTTTTCTAGCACTGATCGCTGTAAAAATGACAATGTTCTCAAAATGGTGTCAAAAGTGTCCGCCATAATGTCGCAGTCCCGATATAAATCGCTGATCGCCGCCATAACTAGTGTAGTGCTACCCCCTCAGGAGCCGCTGATTGATTTGGGATCGGCGTATTAGGTTACCTCTATGTGATGTCTAGGGGTGAAGGTAGTGAGTAGAGAAGTAATTGAATGTCCAATCGGTAGATGAAGTTTTCTGAATGCTTTATTTCCTTGGTCCAACATGACCAACATCAACTTGAGGTAGACCGGAAAGGTTGATGAAGTAAAGGAACTTTGCAGTATCAGGCTTTGGATAGAGAAAAGTAATCCTGCTATTCTGTAGTTATATCAGTACGTCGCCACTCCAGCCAGAGTGGGTGAAGTGCCCCCGGACAGACCCCTGCCACAGGCCTGGCAGCCGGAGTGCCACTTAAGGTTGCTGGGAGGAACAAGTCTCTGCCACAGACTTGGCTCTGATTGAATATTGGGGCCTCTGCCACAGGCCTAGTGCAGATTTGAGTTAAACAGCAGAGCGAATCCTCCCAGTAAATTGTGCTAGGGTCACGGGTTGACAGTGCAAATGTACCTGTCAATGTTCCGGTCACCAGATCCCCGATGGTTCGTTCAAGCCCTTTTGGATAACCTGCCTCCGGGTTCTCCTCAAGCCGATCCCCCACCGAACGGCATACAGCCTGGGATCTCCTCAGTAGAGTTGGGGACCCAGTAAGTCACTGGGGCCCCTTGGTAGCATCAGTCGCTCCAGGCCAGGAGGGCCCAGAGTCAGGAACTCCGTGTAGCGCGCGACCCCAGGCCAGGTAGGCCATAGTGCCGGGGCCCGCGATGTGCGCACACCCTAAAGGTGGGTGCCACACCTGGAACCAGGAACCCGCAAAGAACCCAGAACAACGGCCTCCGCCACAGAAATACTCCTCCCCAGCATGCCCTGCGAGGGAAAACTCCTCCAATTGGCTGCTGAGAAGAAACGGCTCCGCCTGGACCCCTCTGGTGCCACCTGCCGCCCAGAGATGAAACTGCATCCCTGGAATGCAGACTGACCCACAGAACAATCCAGATTTGGCGACAGCCAAATTTAACACAATTAAGAATGAGAGTAACTTATCTCTCTCATTCTCCCACTAACTTTAGCGTAGTGCCCTTACTGAAAGTAAAGGGGGCACTACACTAGTAAAAAAAAAATATATTAATAAAAATGCCATAAAACAGTCTCCTATTTTGTAGATGCTATAACTTTTGTACAAACCAACCAATAAACTCTTATTGCGACTTTTTTTTTTTTTTTTTTCCAAAAATATGTACAAAAACGTATCGGCCTAAACTGAGGGAAAAAAATGTTTTTTTATATATTTTTGGGGGATATTATAGCAAAAAGTAAAAAAAATAGATTTTTTTTCAAAATTTAAGATTTTTTTGTTTATAGCGCAAAAAATAAAAACCGCAGAGGTGATCAAATACCACCATAAGAAAGCTCTATTTGTGGGGAAAAAAGGGCGTCAATTTTGTTTGGGAGCCACGTCGCACGACCGCGCAATTGTCAGTTAAAGCGACACAGTGCCGAATCGCAAAAAGTGGCCTGGTCTTTGACCACCAAAATGGTCTGGGGCTGAAACGGTTAAGGACCGTCCCACATACATAAATTGCCTCTTAAGCGCAAAATCACGTACCTGCATGTGATTTTTACCTTTGGCTCTGGGGCACGCGCCGCTCCCGCTGTCATTGGACACAGCGAGAGCCAATCAGCGGGTCCTGGGGACATACCCGGCGATCGTTCATTTTTTATTGGGAATGTTTTATAGCAGAAAGGAAAAAATATATTTATTTATTTTCCAAAATTGTTGGTCTTTTTTGGTTTAAAGCCACAGAGGTGATCAAATACCACCATAAGAAAACTCTATTTGTGGGGGAAAAGGACGTCCATTTTATTTGGGTACAGTGTCGCACGACCGCGCAACTATCAGTTAACCTCCTGAGACCCGCGCTATAGTCAAATGACGGCTACAGCGTGGATCTCAAAATCCAACTAGACGTCAATTGACGTCCGCCCCTTTGGGCGTTGCCCGCGCGTGCTCCAGAGCGGGCAGCGGGGAACTTCTGTGTTGGCCGTGTCCCTTGGACACAGCCAATTACAGATCGCCGCGAACGGCCAATCAGAGTGGCCGTTTGCTATGCGATCTGTACGGCCAATGAGAGATGATCTCATATGTAAACATATGAGATCATCTGTCATTGCCGGCTCACACAGAGACAGCGTCCTGTCTCTGGAGAGGAGACCGATCTGTGTATCTTGTACATAGAGACACAGATCGGTCACCCCCCCCCCCCCCACCTACAGTTAGAACACTATATAGGGAACATATTTAACCCCTTCCTCACCCCCTAGTGTTAACCCCTTCAATGCCAGTCACATTTATACAGTAATTAGTGAATATTTATAGCACTGATCGCAGTATAAATGTGAATGGCGCCAAAAATGTGTCAAAAGTGTCCGATGTGTCCGCCATAACGTCGCAGTCCCAATAAAAATCGCAGATCGCCGCCATTTCTAGTAAAAAAAAATAATAATAAAAAATAATAATTCTGTCCCCTATTTTGTAGGTGCTATAACTTTTGCGCTTATTGCGATTTTTTTTAACAAAAATATGTAGAAGAATACGTATCACCCTAAACTGAGAAAAAAAAATAGTTTTTTTTTTTTTAAATTGGGCTATTTATTATAACAACAAGTAAAAAATATTGTATTTTTTTTCTAAATTGTCGCACTTTTTGGTTTATAGCGCAAAAAATAAAAACCGCACAGGCGATCAAATACCACCAAAAGAAAGCTCTACTTGTGGGGAAAAAAGGACGTAAATTTTGTTTGGGAGCCACGTTCGCACGACCGCGCAATTGTCAGTTAAAACGACGCAGTGCCGGAAGCTGAAATTTCACCTGGGCAGGAGGGGGGTATATGTGCCCAGTAAGGAAGTGGTTAAATTAAAGCAAAAAACTGGCCTGGTCAGGAAGAGAGGGGGTACATCTTCTGGGAGTGAAGTGGTTAAAGTAGTGCAGTGCTAAATAGTAAAAATATTGATTGATGTAATGGATTTATAATAGTGGTTGATGGATAGGACTATCCCTTTAAACTGCTGTCACCATTGGAAAAGTTGTGCCCATATTCTGGGGAGAGGTCAGGATTGTGGATGTTGGTGGTCACACAGGAGGGGGGACCCCTACAGACAGACACCCCAATATACAAGGAGTTGTGCCAATCTGTGGAGCTGGCATTCTCCTCCATCCCATCATGTGATCACTATCACTGCCCAGAATACTAGAGGGAAGTCCTCCGACCTAGAGAGGTCCACATGACGAAGAGGTTGTGCGGCAGTCAGCCTGTACGGGGGAGGGATGGAGAGTGGGATCGCCTCCCAGGGTGGATGGATGGACGGGGCACCACTCTCCCCTCCTCCTCCCGATCACACGTCCCTCCTCCTCCCCTCTCTGACACGTCCCTCCCGGTGTACACACGATGGCTTCCTCCGCTCTCCTGTTGCTTCTTCTCCTCCTGCCCGGTCCGCTGCTGGCCGCCGATCCTTCCCATCCCTCCCTGGTCATCGCCCTCCTCGCCCGTAATGCGGCGCATGCTCTGCCCTACAGCCTGGGGGCGCTAGAGAGACTGGACTACCCCAAGGAGAGGATCTCCGTCTGGTATGGGACTCTGTGCATGGGGGTTGGGTGAAGAGTTATACCCTGTGGGGGTGCTGCATGTTGTGGGGGGATTTGTTGTACCCTGGGGGGAGGGGGGCTTTATAAAGTGGGGGGAGGGGTTATAAGTTGGAGGTAGTATGAAGTGGGGGAGGGGTTATAAATTACACCTGGGGGGGGGGGAGATGAGACGTTGTTAGTGGACTTCTGGTCGAATTAATAATTGGGGGGGGGGGGGGGGGGGAATAGATGAGAAGCTGACAGTGGTCTTCTGGTGGGATGAATAATGGGGGAGAGGGGAGAATAGTCTTCTGGTGGGATGAATTATCGTTGGGGTGGGGGGGGGGGGAATAGATGAAAAGTTGTCAGTGGTCTTTTGGTGGCGTGAATAATTGGTGGGGGGGGGGGAATAGATGAGAAGCTGTTAGTGGACGTCTGGTGGAATTAATAATTGGGGGGGGGGGGAATAGATGAGAAGCTGTCAGTGGGATGAATAATTTGGGGGGTGTAATAGATAAGAAGCTGTCAGTGGTCTTCTGGTGGGATGAATTATTGTTGGGGGGGGGGGGGAGATGAGAAGCTGTCAGTGGTCTTCTGCTGGAATTAATAATTGGGGGGGGGGGATAGATGACAAGCTGTCAGTGGTCTTTTGGTGGCGTGAATAATTGGTGGGGGGGGGGGGGGAATAGATGACAAGCTGTCAGTGGTCTTTTGGTGGCGTGAATAATTGGTGGGGGGGGGGGAATAGATGAGAAGCTGTCAGTGGTCTTCTGCTGGAATTAATAATTGGGGGGGGGAATAGATGAGAAGCTGTCAGTGGGATGAATAATTTGGGGGGGGGGTATTGGATAAGAAGCTGTCAGTGGTCTTCTGGTGGGATGAATTATTGTTGGGGGGGGGGGAATAGATGAGAAGCTGTCAGTGGTCTTTTTGTGGGATGAATTATTGTTGGGGGGGGGATAGATAAGAAGCTGTCAGTGGACTTTTGGTGGCGTAAATAATTGGTTGGGGGGGGGGGGGGTAGATGAGAAGCTGTCAGTGGACTTTTGGTGACGTGAATAATTGGTGGGGGGGGGTGTGTAGATGAGAAGCTGTCAGTGGTCTTCTGGTGGGATGAATTATTGTTGGGGGGGGGGGGGGTAGATGAGAAGCTGTCAGTGGACGTCTGGTGGGATGAATTATTGTTGGGGGGGCGGGATAGATGAGAAGCTGTCAGTGGTCTTCTGGTGGGATGAATTATTGTTGGGGGGGGGGGGAGATGAGAAGCTGTCAGTGGACGTCTGGTGGAATTAATAATTGGGGGGGGGGGGGATGAGAAGCTGTCAGTGGGATGAATAATTTGGGGGGGGGTAATGGATAAGAAGCTGTCAGTGGTCTTCTGGTGGGATGAATTATTGTTGGGGGGGGGAATAGATGAGAAGCTGTCAGTGGACTTTTGGTGGGATGAATTATTGTTGGGGGGGGGATAGATAAGAAGCTGTCAGTGGACTTTTGGTGGCGTAAATAATTGGTTGGGGGGGGGGATAGATGAGAAGCTGTCAGTGGTCTTCTGGTGGGATGAATTATTGGGGGGGGGGTAGATGAGAAGCTGTCAGTGGTCTTCTGGTGGGATGAATTATTGTTGGGGGGGGGGGATAGATGAGAAGCTGTCAGTGGTCTTCTGGTGGGATGAATTATTGTTGGGGGGGCGGGATAGATGAGAAGCTGTCAGTGGTCTTCTGGTGGGATGAATTATTGTTGGGGGGGGGGGATAGATGAGAAGCTGTCAGTGGTCTTCTGGTGGGATGAATTATTGTTGGGGGGGGGGGATAGATGAGAAGCTGTCAGTGGTCTTTTGGTGGCGTGAATAATTGGTGGGGGGGGGGGAATAGATGAGAAGCTGTCAGTGGTCTTTTGGTGGCGTGAATAATTGGTGGGGGGGGGGGGGGTTAGATGAGAAGCTGTCAGTGAACGTCTGGTGAAATGAATAATTGGGGGGGGGGATAGATGAGAAGCTGTCAGCGGGATGAATAATTTGGGGGGGGGGGGGTAATGGATAAGAAGCTGTCAGTGGTCTTCTGGTGGGATGAATTATTGTTGGGGGGGGGTAGATGAGAAGCTGTCAGTGGTCTTCTGGTGGGATGAATTATTGTTGGGGGGGGGGGGGGTAATGGATGAGAAGCTGTCAGTGGTCTTCTGGTGGGATGAATTATTGTTGGGGGGGGGGGGATAGATGAGAAGCTGTCAGTGGTCTTTTGGTGGCGTGAATAATTGGGGGGGGGGGGGATAGATGAGAAGCTGTCAGCGGGATGAATAATTTGGGGGGGGGGGGTAATGGATGAGAAGCTGTCAGTGGTCTTCTGGTGGGATGAATTATTGTTTGGGGGGGGGGATAGATGAGAAGCTGTCAGTGGTCTTTTGGTGGCGTGAATAATTGGGGGGGGGGGATAGATGAGAAGCTGTCAGCGGGATGAATAATTTGGGGGGGGGGTAATGGATAAGAAGCTGTCAGTGGTCTTCTGGTGGGATGAATTATTGTTGGGGGGGGGGGGGGAATAGATAAGAAGCTGTCAGTGGACCTTTGGTGGCGTGAATAATTGGTTGAGGGGGAATAGATGAGAAGCTGTCAGTGGATGTCTGGTGGAATTAATTATTGGGGGGGGGGAATAGATGAGAATGTGTAATCTCACAATAATTGTGGCGGTACCCGAAGCAGTGTTTGCACCCGACACATTGCAGGTCATGTATGAGAAGTGACATCAATTCTTTCTTTTCTGCTGAAAGCGATTTTCCAGCGAATCTGAAAATCGAATGTAACTTTCCCCTTCACCATCCCCCACACGCGATAATTTCACCATGGCCTGTACATGAGCAGACACTTCTGGTCAGGTATGGCACACAGGGACATAGGCAGCAAGTATAGACAGGTCGGTGGGACTTGGAATTGCTCTGAGGCTGAATGTGTCAGGGAGGGTAATAAGATGACAGAGAAGAATGCTCTTTACGTACCACGTTCACAGTGGGAGGTGCGTGCCGTCTTTTACGACCCATTCACCCCAGAAACCGTGCGTTTTTGCTGATGCATGGACATGCATTTGACACTTGTTTTTACAAACATTTACGTGCGTTTGCAGTGCGTTTTTATGTTTGCTTGGATGTCCTTTGAGGTCTCTTTCCCTCTTTAAGCATTTATGTGTGCTGAGTGACTTAGTCGCAATGTATTTCCATGCGTTTCCATGTGTTTGCACGCGTTTGTGGTATGGAAAATGCAGCTTGCTGTCCATAGGATAACCTGGATTTTGGGCTGTCTGATGTGTTCAAAAACATCCCACTGCATCTGGTGTGAATGGACCCTTAGCGTTTTTTTCAAAATATAGGCCCGGATTCAGAAAGACTTACGCCGACCTTACGCCAACGTATTTACTGATGCGCCGCGTAAGTCCACGGATGCGCCGTATTCAGCAAACAAGATACGCCTGAATTTTAGCTTCATACGACCGACGTAAGTCTCCTACGCCGTCGTATCTTGGGTGCATATTTACGCTGGCCGCTAGGGGCGCTTCCATTGATTTACGCGTCGAATATGTAAATGACCTAGATACGCAGATTCACGAACGTACTTGCGCCCGTCGCAGTAAGCTATGCCGTTTACGTAAAGCGTACGTCCAGCGTAAGTTTACCCCTCATAAAGCAGGGGTAAGTCATGTTAAGGTATGGGCGCGGAAACAGCGTCGTATTTTACGTCGTTTATGTAAGTCGTACGTGAATGGGGCTGGGCGTAGGTTACGTTCACGTCGAAGGTATTGAGCCGTCGTATCTTATGGAGTATATGCTACGTGATTCTGAGCATGCGCGCGCATGCGCCATTCGTTCGGCCATTCATTTACATGGGGTGATGCTTCATTATAATACATCACGCCCACTACCTGCCTAATTTGAATTAGGCGGGCTTACGCCGGCCCATTTACGCTACGCCGCCGTAACTTAGGGAGCAAGTGCTTTGTGAATACTGGTCTTGCCTCCCTATGTTACGTCGGCGTAGCGCATATGAGATGCGCTACGCCCGCTCAAAGATACGCCGCTGTACCTGAATCCCGGCCATAATATCCAAATAGCATCACAAATGTCAACATACTATATTTATTACTATACGCTCACTTTATTGCTAAAATTTCTGTGAAATTCAAGACGTAGTTGGGTGTAGTAAGATGTCTGCGCTGCAGTCTTCTGACTGAAGGTGTTCTGTCAGATTAACAAACCTGTTAGCGGTGGAATGCATGCGCAGCTGACAGAACGTCATTTCCGTTACCTAATCTGACGGCTTCGCTATTCTGACAGAACAGGGGGAATATTAGAATTCCTCTTTCTTTTTTTCTGTCTGTGCTATACGGTATTGTGTAGATTTCTCCTCACTTCCTGTCCAGGTGACAATGTTTTCTCTCAGACAGAAAGTGAGGGTAAATCTCCAGACTGGACTCCTACAGCAACATAAATCTAATGGAGGTTCTAACCTCCCCTCACATGTATATGCACATGTGTGTATACGGCCTTACACCATAACATACAGTTGTATTTTGACACCAGATGTATCATATGGCCACCTGTACAAATAAATTACAAGATATGGCTGTACAGGGGTATACACCGGTCCTAGCATAACCACATATAAGTGTATGGATGTATGCCCTGGGCACAGACAGGCTGTATCCAGGGCCTATGTTCCTATGTTTACACTTGGACCGGCGTATACCCTTGTACAGTCATATCCCATAATTCATTTATACAGGCGGCTGTAGGCTACACTTGTGGCTCCCAGGGGCCAAAATATAGCTGTGTTTGTCATTGTACAGCCATATACGCCTATGTGCATGAGCCCTAAAAGCCTTTATATTGCCACTGTCCCAGTGAGAGAAGTTTCCCCTCATGTGTTGCAGTGACATTGTTATGACAGGAACAGGAAGTAAGGAACAGGAAGTGAGCGTGTTTTTATTTTGTGAAGTCTCACTGTGTTGTGTTCTGTCATTCCTCAGGTGTGTCAGTGACCACAATGAAGACGCAACCATCGATGTTCTGCAGACCTGGGTGGAGGCGGTGCGGCCATTCTATCACTCTGTGGTGTGGACGGCACAGCGGATGCCCAGGTGACATTTCTGTTGCTCTTGCCTGTCCTTTCTGCCCGTTGCCTGGAAGGAAGGACTGACGTTTTCCTGTACAATGAATCTGTATGCTAATTGTAGTATTTTGTCCTGGCAGGTGGTATGCTCAGGAGACGACCCCTAAGCACTGGCCTGCAGAGCGATATGAGCACGTTATGAAGCTGCGCCAGGAGGCCTTAAACTACGCAAGGGAGAGCAAAGCCGACTTCATCTTGGTAAGAACGGGCTGATCCTGGAAAGAGGGTGATGATATAAAAGGGATTTCTAGGGACACCAACGAGTGTGTGCCATACTCCGGCCTATACATGCAAAGCAAATTAACCACTTGCTGACTGCCCTATAGTAGTTTTACTGCTACAGGGCGGCAGCTGTGCACTGGATCATGTGTATATATACATGATCCCGCACTTCTGCCTGCAGGGGATGAGTGCGTGCCACCGATGGGCTGCTTCTGCTGTGATTATGCACAGCAGAAGCTGATCTGCGGGTGCCGAGCACTTGATGTCTGCTGGCACCCGCTGATCATCAGGCAGAGATTTAGAACGGAGCTCTGTCTATGTAAACAAGGCAGAGTTCCGTTCTGACAGGGAAAGGGATGGATTTGGTGTTCCTGCAAAACAGGGACTAAAATCCATCTTTTCCCCTAGAAGCAGCACACATAGTAAACACAAACACTGGCTAGGCACGCTGTTAACCCTTTGATTGCCCCTGATGTTTTACCCATTCCCAGCCAGTGTCAGTAAGTGATATATTTTTAGCACTGATTACTGTATTGGTGTCAGTTAGGCGTTCAATCGCCTGCCGCAATATCACAGTCCCGCTATAAGTCGTTAATCGCTGCCATTACTTTCTTTTTTTACAATCAGAATGTTCCTTTATTGAACAAAGGTACGGTACAGAATACAGGACAGCATCAAAGACAAAACATATTATGCATTGACAGTTCGTAGGAGAACAAAGAATGCATCAGGTACACCAACATCATGGGTATACTTCAAAATCGCTGCCATTACTAGTTTAAAAAATACATAAATAACAATTTCAGTATATATCCTATAGTTTATAAACGCTATAACGTTCGCGTAAACCAATCAGTATATGCTTATTGGGTTTTTGTTTACCAAAAACATGTAGCAGAATACAGATTGGCCTAAATTTATGAAGAAATTTGATATTTTATTATTGAATATGTTGTATAGCAGAAAGTAAAAAAAAAATATGTATTTTTTTTTTTTTTTAAAGCAGGGGTTCACCCAAAAAAATTTTTTTTTTTAATTTCATCTAGCAGAGCCAGCATACTGTACTAAGGACATTACATTTCGGCAGTTTTTTTTTTTTCGGTACATACCTTTATATCCTGATGTTGTCCAGGGCTTCCGGGTTCCGATGACTACGTGACTGGGCGTTCCTATCCTTCCGTTCGATGATTGACGTCTTGTGAAACAGGTGACCTGTCGCACAACGCGCGTCACCAGATGTCGGGAAAGAGCCAAGCTGCGAGTCGGGACTATACGGCGCCTGCGTAGTCAGCTCTACACGGCGGGCGCAGGCGCTGTATAGTGCCGACTCTTAGCTTGGGTATTTCCGGAAATCTGGTGACGCGCGTTGTGCGACAGGTCACCTGTTTCACAAGACGTCAATCGTCGAACGCAAGGATAGGAACGCCTAGTCCCGCAGTCATCGGAACCCTGAGGCTGGGATAGGAACGCCCAGTCCCGGAGTCGTCAGAACGAGGAAGCCCTGGACAAAATCCGGATATAAAGGTAAGTACAGAGCAAAAAAAAAAAAACCTGCCAAAATGAAATGTCCTTACTATTGTACTTTTAATGTAAAAAAATCGTTTTTAGGGTGAACCTCCACTTTAAATGGTCGGTCTTTTTGTGTTTATAGCGCAAAAAATAAAAAAAGCAGAGGTGATCAAATACCACCAAAATAAAGCTCTATTTGTGGAAAACAAAATTACATTAATTTTATTTGTTTATAGCGTTGCATGACAATTGTCATTAAAATTGCTGTATCGCAAAAAGTGGCCTGGTCATGGGGGGGGGGGGGGGGGTTTAAAGGGGAACGTTAGTCTTTTACATTTTATATATACATATGGCAAAGGTAAACGTAAAGAATGTCTGGATACCAACATATTGCTGTTTGTTTTACAGTTTACTGATGCAGATAACGTGCTGACCAATGACCAAACAATCCAGCTTCTTATGGCGGAGAATAAAACCCTGGTCGCCCCCATGTTGGACTCCCAGACAGGGTACTCTAACTTTTGGTGCGAAATAACACCCCAGGTATGACAGGTACCAACAGTAACACCTGATGGTGAGGCATATGGAAAGTAGTATAACAATAACTGCTGAATTCCTACAAAGGGGGTTTCCAGTTAAGGCTGCATGCTGGGCATTTAGGGCCAGATTCACAAAGGAGATACGACGGAGTATCTCAGATACTCCGTCGTATCTCTGAGTATCTATGCGACTGATTCATAGAATCAGTTACGCATAGATAGCCAGAAGATCCAACAGGTGTAATGGACTTACACTGTGGGATCTTAGGATGCAATACCGCGGCCCGCCGCTGGGGGGAGTTCGCGTCGTAAACCAGCGTCGGGTATGCAAATTAGGAGTTACGGCGATCCACGAAGATTTTTCCCGTCGTTACGTCGTCGCAAGTGTTAGATTTCCGTCGCAAAGATAGGGCACCTTTAACATGGTGTAAAAGTACTCCACCATGTTAAAGTATGCCTGTCTTTCCCGCGTCGCTTTTGAATTTTTTTAAAAAAAAATATTTTTCCTGGCGTAAGTGCTTTGTTGACGTCGCGATTCACAAAACGTCGGCGCGTCGTAATTTCGCGCAAAGCATGTTGGGAAATTTGCGACGGGAGCATGCGCAGTACGTCGGCACGGGAGCGCGCCTAATTTAAATGGTACCCGCCCCATTTGAATTGGGCCGCCTTGCGTCGGACCTGTTTACGATACACCGCCGCAAATTTCCAGGTAAGTGCTTTGTGGATCGGGCACTAAATCGGAAAACTTGCGGCGGTGTAACGTAAACGGGTTACGTTACGCTGCGCCGCCTGTATGTGAATCTGGCCCTTAGTTCTGGTAGACGAGGCTCTGACATTTGATGTGGGTTAAAGGTACAGGTGCTCCGACCAGCCCCCCTAACCAAAGCCTGGCAGACTCCGAGAGGCTGACAGCTGCTGTGGCTAGATGGTGTACAGCACAAAACTTATGGTATGTTTAGTGCAGTAAAAGTTCAGGAACACAGACAGCTTGCAGTTTACCGGGAGCGGGGCTGGATGGTGCACCTAAATGCTGGAGCCTCATGCATCGGGGATAAGACCCTTTTGGTCTGTTGACCTCATTTATACAACCGCCTGACACATATGTGTGGCCTTTAAAGAGGAACTTCAGTCTGCTCACATAATTTGTAATAAAAACATCTTTACCATTTTGAAGCTTTCCTCCAACCATTTTGCATATTATTTTATATATTCTGTGATTCTGTACTTGCCAAATATGCTGCAGAAATCTCCACCCACTGAGTCTGGTTGCAACCATTTTAACTGCGGGCAGCTGAATCTGCTGCCTATTCACTTCCTGGATTTACACAGATACACACCTCCAGTTCTGCAGCTCTCATTGGCCCTCTTATGACTCACCCCCCCCTCCCTTCCTGGCAAACTCTCACGAGAGAGAGAGAGAGCTGTGCATGATGTCATCAGCCTAGGCTTTTAACCAGGCAAGAAACAGGAAGTGGGCTGTATAAGATATTTATTGGCAGAAAAAAAATGTTTTACTACCCAAAGTTAAAACAACAAGGGCAGAAGATTTAATAGATGAAAAAATGACTGAAGTTAGGCTTTAATGCTCATGCGCCGCACATATGCATTGCTGGAGGGCTGTTGTTCTTGTGCTGAGAGTGCATTTGCTGCGCACACTCGGCACAAAGACCAAGCTGTCTCAGATAGTTTACGATCCTGGTTTCAGATCGGTGAGGCCGCGTACACACGGTCGGACCAAACCGATGAGAATGGTCCGACAGGCCATTTCCATCAGTTCACCGCTGAAGTG